>NW_027468565.1:26151748-26154248 GCF_046254945.1 Alosa pseudoharengus | reverse complement strand
ACGCACGCGCCGGGCACACACACACGCACGCGCGCCTGCAAGGTCACGCACAAACACACTCCACTGACGCTCACACACTCACACACCCCTCTGAGGAAGATGGGCTGCATATGTTGAATATAGCTGCTTCTGCACTGCAGCACCCTACAGAGGGGTCAGCTCCTGGACCAATGTGATGTCCCATCAGCCATCCATTCCAGGAAGTGTCCTGTCTGCATGTGTGTTTGTGTGTGTTTGTGTGTGTGTTTGTGTGTGTGTGTGTGTGAGTGAGTGTGTGTGTGTGTGTCTGTGCGTGTCTCTGTGTGTGTGTGTGTGTCTTGTATTTATTGAACCTGATGCATTTTCACTGGCTGAATCCCTGAGGACAGACCTCTCCTGGAGAGGACCAGACTTGAGGACCGCTCAGCAGGTTTCTCTAACCTCTACAACATGGTTCTCAGCTCCTGATGGACATGATGCTGACCAGCAATCATCTTCCCAGTAGTTTTCTGTTCCGAGATCAGCAGACCAGTGTGAGGCACTGATCAATGCAAGTCTTCAGACGACCTCTAGGTGTCTTCAGACGACCTCTAGGTGTCTAGCAGAAGTGCTTCTGTCCCACTAAGTTTCAGAGTGACCGAGCGTGTGTGGGAACTGGTTTAGTCCTGGTCCTGGACTAAACCCACACGACGTCCCTAGCGCAGAACTGAACCTGACCGTGGTCCATCAAACAGAACCAACATGGAAAACAACAATGCAAATAATCAATGCAACTACTAATGCAGTGTTAGAAATATGAATTATCCAGAATGTATGTAATGTAAGTCTCCTCTGTCATAATGTATGTAATATAAGTCTCCTCTGTCATAATGTATGTAATGTAATGTATATCTTCTCTGTCATACGTGTGTTTTTACTGATTAGTTTACAGTTTAGTTTACGGAGTCAAATACAGATCTGATGCTGTTTGCTTCACGCTGCAAGTGCTTTATGCTGTAAGTGCTTTATGCTGCTGTAAAAACTTGTATAAATACGGTCTCCCTGACTGGCCTATAATGCAAGAGGACTGGACGTTTCTATGTGAGGTGATGAGAGTTGTGACTCAACGAGACGACTTCTTCAGCCAAATGGCCAAGACTACAACTGTTTTTATTTCTTTTGTAGTGGGAAATAGCCACTGATAAAGCACACACATGGCCTCAGACTGGACATGGTCCATCATCGCTCATGTTTAGGGCAGTAGCGGTGTGTGTACTAGACGTGTGGAAGCCACGTGGCTTGGCTGCTGTTGGAAGGGATGAGCGAGGTGAATAAGGTGGACGAGCTGTAAAAATAGAAATTCTACTGGATGTTGATCATTTGCTCTCAAAAGAATCTGTAAAAATAAATGTAATTTTGTGATTTTTGTAATGTTTGAAGAAAGTATAACACAGTCAGGGTCTATTTGCATGTACAGGTACATGTCCTACTCGTAAATTCTATACTTTTACATAGTCACTTTTGCTGCTGTAACAATGCAATTTTCTCCATTAAAGGATTATCTTATCTTATCTTGTCTGTGGGGAATAAAGGGAATATTATGGTATATTATGTAGTAGTTCTAATCAGTTAATAAGCACTGCTGAGATGGGCCTACCTCCTTCATAACTTTGGTTCTAAAGCTTTTAATATCTAATTGTACTAATATCTAATAATACAATCTGCATGTTAATATCTAGCATTATGATATTCCTATGTCAATATAAGTACACTATGAAATGCTGCATATAACACGCCCATTCCTGCTCTGCACCGTATGTCATAAGGAAATAATGTTGATTAATGGAAACTGCGATTAGGTAAGAGGCAGATCGGTCTGACCTCTGCTTACTGTGTTTCTCAGCTATAAAAAATGATGTTGAGTCGTCGTGTACTCTTCACATGCATGATCGGTTGACATCAGTAAACCAATCAATCAATCAGTCTGACTAGAGTGTCATTTTACTATGCCTCACCGATGTTTGTTCCACAATGTTTTTTTTTTACTAATGACACAAACCTTAGTGTTGTACGCGTCGTCTCTGCCTCAGCGGAACATGTAGCCTATGTTTGTGCTGAAGAAAACTTAGTGCGGGTCTACTGGACCTAGCGTGCAGTGCGTGGGAGTAGGACTTCGATCGCGTCATCGCACCAGACTGTGATTGGACGTCAGGAGTCCCGTGCCTCCCGTGAGATGGGCGTCCTGCTCTCCTCGCTGCCCCGGGTGCGTGTCAGAGCAGTGTCGTGCCCGTCCGCCAGGCGGCGTGGTCTGTCCCGGAGGCCCAGCTCAAACCTCTGTCTCTCCCCCCGCATCAGGAGCTGAATCTGCCCGGGAGAGACCGAGGAAGATGGCGGCCACTGACCGTTCTCGGTCCGAAGCAGCGAAACAGCGGCGGCAGGACCAGCTGCAGAGATGGCTAGGCTCCGAGACGGACCTCACGGACCCCGAAACGCGTGGGTCTTCCGCGGGCAGCAGGTCACGGCCCGGTGCCAAGGTGCGGTT
>NW_027468565.1:26126748-26131748 GCF_046254945.1 Alosa pseudoharengus | reverse complement strand
GGGGTCAGGCCTGTGGTCAGGTCTCTTTGAAGGAATTAGATCTGGTTAGTGCTGCTATTTGTTTTATCCGGTTCGATCCCTGACCAGTAGGAAAAATGTGGGCGGAGGAAGTGGTTGAGCACTGCTCTCCCATGCCCACATCCACGGCTGAAGTGCCCTTGAGCAAGGCACCTACCCCCTCACTGCTCCCCGAGCGCCGCTGTAGCAGGCAGCTCACTGCTCCGGGTTAGTGTGTGCTTCACCTCACTGTGTGTTCACTATGTGCTGTGTATGTTTCACTAATTCACGGATTGGGATAAATGCAGAGACCAAATTTCCCTCATAGGATCAAAAGAGTATATATACTGTGTGTGTATGTGTGTGTGGGTGTGTGTGTAAGTGAGATTATGCTGTGACTGTTTGACTGACTGCTACTATTGTGCTCTCTCTCTCTCTCCCTCTCTCTCTCTGTAGTTCTTCTTATGGGCGGAGACTTGATGAGGCACCAGTAACCACGGGAACATCTTCGACTGGACTCAGTCGTCTCAACAGTCTAGTGGCCCAGAGGTGTGTGTGTGTGTGTGTGTGTGTGTGTGTGTGTTTGGGTTTGTTAGGGTTTGTCGTTATGTTTGTGGTGACATCTGTGTTGAACATGCCATCTGTCCATCGCTGTCCAACTCAGACAAGCTCAGGAACAGGCGGAAAAGAAGGACCCTGTTTCCGTGACGACCTCAAACTCTGCCACCACGACGACAACGACAACTGGGGAGCCAGAGAATAAGCAGAGGCGCAAGTGAGTGGAGACATTACACACACACACGCACATACACACACACACACACACACACACACACACACACACACACACACACACATACACATACATACATACAGTACCCTCCAGAATTATTGCCACCTTTGGTAAAGGTGACTAAAAACAAGTATAAAAATAATATTTTGGTGATTTATTGTGTGTAAAATGGTTTACTGAACACAAAATCAAGCTTCTGCCATTGCCATCTCAGTCCACCGATCTAAAGTCCATAGAAAAATAGTGGGGTAAGTCAAAGAGGAGAATGCACAAGTGTGGACCTAGGAATCTGGACGATCTGGGGAGATTTTGTAAAGATGAATGGTCTTAAATCCCTTGCTTTGTATTCTCCAACTTCATGGAGTGTCATGGGAGAATATTACAAGCTGTTTTATTGTCAAAGGGAGGCTTAAGAAGGTATTACAAGCAGAGATGCCAACAGTTGTGGGCAACGTGTTTTTGTTAAACCTAAGGTGCCAATAATTCTGGAGGGTACTGTACACATGCACACAAATACACACAAACATTCATACAAAAATACACACACACACACACACACACACACATACATGTATAACAACATTCATACCTCTCTCTCTCTCTCTCTCTCTCTGTCTGTGTGTGTTTGTGTTTGTTTGTAGGTCGTATTTGACTCCAGTTCGTGATGAGGAAGCTGAGGCGCAGAGAAAAGCTCGTTCCCGGCACGCACGCCAGTCTCGCCGGTCAACTCAGGTAAACACACACACACACACACACACACACACACACAAGCCACCATGCACACTTTTACCTTTGATGTTTATGTCCTGAAATACTTATATCCCGTGTGTGTGTGTGTGTGTGTGTGTGTGTGTGTGTGTGTGTGTGTGTGTGTGTGTGGGTGTTGTGTCATCAGGGTGTGACACTCACAGATCTTCAGGAGGCGGAGAAGATCATAAAGCCATCTGAGAACAGAGGGAAGGAGAGGAAGAGAGAAGAGTTGGAGAAGGAAGAGAGGAAAAGAGTGGAGGAGGAGAAGGAAGGGAAGCAGAAGAAGGTAGAAGAAGGGGTGAGGACGAATACAACTCTTCACACAAGTCACACACACACACACACATACACAGAGGTTAAAGTGGGGGGGAATGGGGAGGAATGCAGTTACGCCTCAGATAAATTAATAATAAATATATTCTTACATACCAACGATATAGCGCGATGATATTATTAAAATAAATAGTGAGTTAATTTTTTGCGTGTACAGAGGTGACCAAGAAGCTAGCAATTGCAAAAAGTATTGCTACACCACGATACTCAATATGTCCAATGGTGAGTCATTTTCCCCCGTTGCACCGACACTGGATTTTAGGGTTCCCCCTCCTGCCAAATCCCACTTTAACCACTGCATACACACACACACACACACACACAAACTGTGTTGTCCCTGTCTGGACATAGAAATGTGTTAAAAAACAACACAAGTTGTGTTCTTTTTTTAACATATACTGTGTACACTCTTGAAGCGAATAACAAAAGCAATGTGTTGGAAACAACACAACCTGTGTTGTCCCTGTCTGGACATAGAGATGTGTTAAAAAACAACAGAAGTTTTGTTATTTTTAACACACTCGTTTTAAGAGTGCCGGCACGTAACTGAAGAGCTCCAGTAGGGGAGTGTATGCTGCAACAGTTAGCTTCCATCAGAGGTAGCAGTAAGTCCATGGTCGGATTATGAACTTTCGGGCCCCTGGGCCCAGATATATTAAGGGCCCCCCACTTATTGTCGTATATGTGGGAGGGGGGGGGGGGTGGGGGTCCTCCCCCAGAAAATTTTTAATTTGTTTGATGTGATTTCCTGTATTCTGGTGCATTTTGGGGATGGCCAATACTAAATTCAATCAGATTCATAGCCTACATCCTGATTTGTTGATATTGAGGCAATGATTCCATGCAAAGGCTTGGGCTTCAGGGCCCCCTGACCCCTTGGGCCCCTGGGCCTGGGCCCGGTAGGCCCGTGCAGTAATCCATCCCTGAGTAAGTCACATGTGCAGTTAGCTTCCATCAGAGGTGGAAATATGTGCAAGTCACAAGCAAGTCTAAGTAATTTTTTGTGACAATCAAGCAAATCAAGTCAAATCAAGTCAAGTCAACAAGTAAAGGCAAGTCATACAAATTCATGATGATTTACCCACATTTTCACTTTGAAATATAGGCTACAGTAGGCTAGTGATGAACTGTTGGAGTTTTATTAGCCACTAAACAAAATATTTTTTGCTACTCATTATTCAAAAGGCATTCTCCAACCATTCTCTTGACCAATATGTTTGTTTTGACTGAAAATTACACTCCGACATGGCTAAAGGTTGTAAGACAATGCCATGGAATAAAAAAAGAAGCGTTGTCATCTTTTTTTACATTTTTATGAAAAAAAAAGCATTTCCAAAATGATTCATACTCTTTTTAAATAATCAGTGGAAACATCTTTATTTGCATTCACAGCTCTCAAAATGGTTCTTATAATACCTACCAAGCCTCTCCATGTCTCCACAATGATTCTAGACTGCACCTTTTTAACAGCAATCCAGATTTTGTGGCAGGAATGATTCTTTGCCATCACTCTGGCCTTGTGCTCACTTTTTTGACAGATTGAGGTCTGGACTCTGGCTGGGCCACTCAAAAATGTTGATATTGTTCTGTGTTAACATATTCTTGCCTTGTTTGGCTGTATGGTTTGAATCATTGTGGTTTAATGGCCCAATGGCGTCTATTGGTGTAGGTCTCTCCGCACACCTGATCTTTTCCTCCAGAATCTTAATGTAGCCCCTTGTTTTAGTGTTACCATTTACTTTGAGAAGGTCACCAGGTCTCATTGTCTGAAAAACACCTAAAACTAATACATTTCTATAGCTATTCTCCACTGTGGGTATGGTGTTTTGGTGGTCATGTGACTCTGCTTCCACTATACTCAATGGAGGTCGCTGCACCAGACGTGAAAGCAACGTTTATTTTTTTACTCCGCTTCAGTTGTGCACCTGGTGCAGTTACATTTACATCTTTGCATCAAGCCACTTACAGCAAAACAATAGTATTGCAGCTACAGCGCAGAGGAGACCTTAGCTAGGAATTACTACTGCAGCAGTCAGTACTCAAGCAGCAGTTAGTAGTCAAGGCATGACCATGGTCTGTATCAAGTCAAGTTTATTTATATAGCTTATTTCATACACAGAGGTCATTCAATGTGCTTTACATAAACAAAAGCAAACAGTAATAGCAAATAAAAGCATAGAAGGGCAATAAATAAACAAAAGCAAACAGTAATAGCAAATAAAAGCATAGAAGGACAATAGTCAAAGAATAGTTTAAAAAATAAAAAGATCATAATAAAATAATTTAAAGAATTAATAAAGAATTAAAAAAGACAAAATAAAAGACACAAGGTAGAACTAGAAATGTAATGCCAGAGGAATTACAGAAGTGGATGGAAAGCTGCTGGCTTAATGTTGGTGGGAGATTCCTGAAAAAAACATTGAATCACTTAATCTTTGGGTTCATATAAACCCTCCTACCAAAAAACCTTGTGTGTCAAGGCGTTCTTGAGATATACTGTTTTTGACCTTGACATTTGCCCTTTGACCTCCAACATCAATTCACTTCATATTTGAGTCCATACAAACACTCATACCAAATTTCAGGCATGTATGTCAAGGCATTCTTGAGATATCGCGCTCAGAGTATTCATGGACTTGACATTTGACCTTTGACCTCCAACATCAACTCACTTCATCTTTGAGTCCATATAAACACTTACATACAACACCAAATTTGAAGCATATGCGTCAAGCCGTTCTGGAGATATAATGCGCAAAGCATGAGATATGGCTGTGACTTTTATTTTGACACACGGGAAACACTTCAGGGAGAGCTAGATTGTATGCTAAGAAGCTGAGACAGTTGGATTCACAGGTGACACCTGTGCCAGTGTTCTGATTAGCCCGGGAACTACTCTGGGAGCTTAAAGGACAAGTTCGGTATTTTACACTTAAAGTTTTCAGATAGTTTTTTCCGACAGAGTTGGAAGAACTTGAGGTAAGGTTGACATTTTGTAACGTAACGTTTGTAACAGGCGGAAAATTAACTTATTTGTTATGTCCATAACCTGTCATGTTCACATCATAAGCCTAACACTAACCCTAGCCTACATGAATAATTTGGCTACATGATTTTGTACGTTTAC
>NW_027468565.1:26111748-26116748 GCF_046254945.1 Alosa pseudoharengus | reverse complement strand
TGTTTGTGTGTGTGTGTGCGCTGCTAGAGACTAGTGCTGTTGTGTGTGTGTGTGTGTGTGCGCTGCTAGCGACTGGTTCTATTGTGTGTGTGTATGCTGTGTGTGTTTGTGTGTGCGCTGCTAAAGACTGGTTCTATTGTGTGTGTGTGTGTGTGCACTGCTAGAGACTGGTTCTGTTGTGTGTGTGTGTGTGTGTGCTGCGTGTGTGTGTGCACTGCTAGAGACTGGTTCTGTTGTGTGTGTGTGTGTGTGTGCTGCGTGTGTGTGTGCACTGCTAGAGACTGGTTCTGTTGTGTGTGTGTGTGTGTGTGTGTGCTGCGTGTGTGTGTGCACTGCTAGAGACTGGTTCTGTTGTGTGTGTGTGTGTGTGTGCGTGTATGTGCGTGAGAGGGAGAGAGAAGTGAACTGGGTTGTGATATAATGATTTTGTGGCAGAGGTGTGTGTGTGTGTGTGTGTGTGTGTGTGTGTGCTGCAAGAGACTTGTGCTGTTGTTTGTGTGTGTGTGTGCGCTGCTAGAGACTAGTGCTGTTGTGTGTGTGTGTGTGTGTGCGCTGCTAGCGACTGGTTCTATTGTGTGTGTGTATGCTGTGTGTGTTTGTGTGTGCGCTGCTAAAGACTGGTTCTATTGTGTGTGTGTGTGTGTGCACTGCTAGAGACTGGTTCTGTTGTGTGTGTGTGTGTGTGTGCTGCGTGTGTGTGTGCACTGCTAGAGACTGGTTCTGTTGTGTGTGTGTGTGTGTGTGCTGCGTGTGTGTGTGCACTGCTAGAGACTGGTTCTGTTGTGTGTGTGTGTGTGTGTGTGTGCTGCGTGTGTGTGTGCACTGCTAGAGACTGGTTCTGTTGTGTGTGTGTGTGTGTGTGCTGCGTGTGTGTGTGCACTGCTAGAGACTGGTTCTGTTGTGTGTGTGTGTGTGTGTGCTGTGTGTGTGTGTGCACTGCTAGAGACTGGTTCTGTTGTGTGTGTGTGTGTGTGTGCTGCGTGTGTGTGTGCACTGCTAGAGACTGGTTCTGTTGTGTGTGTGTGTGTGTGTGTGCGCTGCGTGTGTGTGTGCACTGCTAGAGACTGGTTCTGTTGTGTGTGTGTGTGTGTGTGCTGTGTGTGTGTGTGCACTGCTAGAGACTGGTTCTGTTGTGTGTGTGTGTGTGTGTGCTGCGTGTGTGTGTGCACTGCTAGAGACTGGTTCTGTTGTGTGTGTGTGTGTGTGCTGTGTGTGTGTGTGTGCACTGCTAGAGACTGGTTCTGTTGTGTGTGTGTGTGTGTGTGTGTGCTGCGTGTGTGTGTGCACTGCTAGAGACTGGTTCTGTTGTGTGTGTGTGTGTGTGCTGTGTGTGTGTGTGCACTGCTAGAGACTGGTTCTGTTGTGTGTGTGTGTGTGTGTGCTGCGTGTGTGTGTGCACTGCTAGAGACTGGTTCTGTTGTGTGTGTGTGTGTGTGTGTGTGCTGCGTGTGTGTGTGCACTGCTAGAGACTGGTTCTGTTGTGTGTGTGTGTGTGTGTGCTGTGTGTGTGTGTGCACTGCTAGAGACTGGTTCTGTTGTGTGTGTGTGTGTGTGTGCTGCGTGTGTGTGTGCACTGCTAGAGACTGGTTCTGTTGTGTGTGTGTGTGTGTGCTGCGTGTGTGTGTGCACTGCTAGAGACTGGTTCTGTTGTGTGTGTGTGTGTGTGTGCTGTGTGTGTGTGTGCACTGCTAGAGACTGGTTCTGTTGTGTGTGTGTGTGTGTGCTGTGTGTGTGTGTGCACTGCTAGAGACTGGTTCTGTTGTGTGTGTGTGTGTGTGTGTGTGTGTGTCTGCTGCGTGTGTGTGTGCACTGCTAGAGACTGGTTCTGTTGTGTGTGTGTGTGTGTGTGCTGCGTGTGTGTGTGCGCTGCTAGACTGGTGCTGTTGCCATGTTGTTGTTGTTGTTTTTGTTGTGAGTTTTGCAGTATCCTGCTCATGCTCTGTTTGAACTGGTCCCTTTCCCAGCCGCGGTGCTGCAGATGTCTGGAAAACGGACTGACCTTTAGACGCCAGCCCACCCGCGCAACTCTCTCCCACCCACATACTCATCTGTTTGTCCCATCTATAGTCTTTCTCTCTCTCTCTCTCACACACACACACACACACACACACGCACACACACGCACACGCACGCACACACACATACATACACGTACACACACACACACACACAATTACATTCTCAGACTCACACATGCTGCTTACAGATACAGGCACTCGCTCACTCACAGACCCACTCACACACATTTGCACTCACAACAACATATGTGCACACACACACACACACACACACACACATACTGTACACACACACATACACACACACACACGCACACACACACACACACACACGCATACACACACACACATACACACACACAGACACACAGATAGACACATGCATGCATACACATACACACACACACACACAAAGACAGACACATGCATGCATACACACACACACACATAGACACACACATGCATACACACACACACACACACAGACAGACACACGCATACACACACACACACACACACACACACACACACACACACACACACACACACACACACACACACACACACACACAGACAGACACATGCATGCATACACATACACACACATACATACACACACACACACACACACACTCGTTTACAGACCCACCCATTAACATTTGGACTCATGTGCGCACACACACACACACACACACACACACACACACACACACACACACACACACACACACACACACACACACACACACACACACACAGACAGAGGAGGAAAAGAGTGTCCGCTGTCCTGCTAGGATGGAGCTGCTGCCAACAAGGGCCAGTCCTAATAAGGTAGGCCGTTCTGGCTCCCTGTAAATATTCCTTAGGTCTGAGAAAGAGAGCGGGAGAGAGACAGAGGGGGAGAGGGACAGAGAAAGAAGCAGAGAGGGGAGGAAAGGGGGAGGAAGAGGGGAGCGGATGGATTGCAGCCTTATAAGGACAAACCCCAGTGTTTCCCAGGGTTTGGAGCGCTGACCCGCGGCACGCAGCCAGGTCCGCCTCAACGACGCCACACCGCCACCTGCTGGTTAACACACAGCAGTGCACAAATCTAAAAAGTCAAGGCAGTGTGCATAGGAACCACCATTACTGACCACCGTTTTCTTTCTTTCTTTTTCCGGAGTGGATGAGTTTGCCAGTGTATTGAGGTGCCAGTTTACTGGCTTCGTTATATTAATTAAATAAGATGTGATGGAAACAATGACTCAGAGGAAGCTGGACTGTTTGCTTGTCTTACTAAAGCATCCGGTTTATCCCCACTTGAGAAATTGCACTCTTTGTTGACAGAGGTCTTATGATAATAATAGATCTAAATTATAGGCCTACCTAACTTTAGGCTGCTGTACTGCCTTGAAATAAAGAGGTCAGATCCAACAGCCCTTGCTTCTGCAGAAGCGGACCTCTGACACTTACAAAAAAAAACTACAACAGATATAGTTTGATTGAGGTTTATCTGTAAGTGCTGGACTCAAGCCTGCAAGACAGGAAGTGGGCTGCATATTGTCGGGAATAGGAAACAGTTCAGTACAATCTGCATGTTAAAGTTTGACCAGATGCTTCATTAAGATGACAAATCACTTCAATGGCAGACAGATCCGTGCAACAGCTGCGCTGTAGCCAACCCTGGAACGCCCATGATGATGAGAAAGTGCAGGATACATATCCGCAGGGCACGATGAACACTCCCAAGAGACCAATCCCCTTCGCCGCAAATGTACCTCCTCCTGAGAAAAGGGGCATATTCAACATCATCTGGCCTTGAAAGTTTCGCACACAAAAGGCGAATGATAAAACTGTAGACCTATCTTGAAGTCACAGCTGTATTATACATAACTTAAACAACTCACTCCAAGTGGCTGAATCATAGGTTAGTTCTACTGGAATATCTCGAAAACTTTCTCAGCGTAGCGAACGGACTGGCAGTAACACGCCCCATCCCCTCGTTCTGTTGGCAGCAGTTGAGCCCGCCCTCCTCCCCGGACTATGTTGCTTTCGCTCGAACAAAGTTACTGACATCACATGACCCGCCGTAATATAGTAACCTAATATAACCTTTACACCGTAACACTAGTCTTTTAAATGCCCTACAACCCACCTAGGCATACTTTGTGGTATGTTTGTCTACATGTGTGTACACAAACGTCCTGTAACCAGACGCATTTGTTGAGTAAATATCACCGTCTTTTCTCTATGCAGGGGCACATTCCATCCACCGGGTGTTTTTACCGGAGCCGACACACCGCCGCCTTCTTTTCACGTAAGCATGCGATTGTCTCCGTCTGCCTCCCTGTTCCAATATTGCAGGGTGCAGATGCTGGCATCATCATCACACCGATCTGAAGAGGCATCAACATGCCCGGCTGCGTTCGCGTCCGATAATGTGCTCCTCAGTGTGTGTGTGTTGATCTTTACGATATGAAACGGAGGGGAATCTCTGCTGCTTTTGCAGTGGCCATAGCGGTCACTTACATGCTCAGCAAACTTCACAGTTCATACAGATGCTTCTCAAAAAGGAACGTAATTATATGATTTTAAACCGTTTTTTCCCGTGTACAAGGTGCCTGGATTTTAACTATACTATCATATAACAGATCTGTCATAATTTGATGTTGGGATGGGGGCTTTTGTTGTTTCTGTCTGATGTAAGTTTCATGCTATCCTGTTGTCCTCCTGGCCAAGCAGAAGTCAGTGGACGCCCGTGATGGCCAGTGACCCGAACGACCCATACATCTTCACCACGGCAACGCTGCCCCCTGACTCCCGCTTCCTGCCTCCGCTGGCCAATGGGCTCCTGGGATGGAGAGTCTACGCCAGCATAATGCACATGGGTGGGATTTATAACGGACAGGGCGGAGACTGTCACCGTGCCGACGTGCCCTGTCCATTGGCTGTGAAGCTGAGGATGGACGAGGAGGAAGAGGCAACACACAACTACAGCCTGGA
>NW_027468565.1:26089248-26109248 GCF_046254945.1 Alosa pseudoharengus | reverse complement strand
GTGTCAAATCAGACAGAATCTACAAAATGGTTGCGGCACCATCTCAGATTTCCCCCAGGTCCCTAAGTTTGTCTACATAATGTTTAGGTCCCAGAACCAAGACCTGTCAATTATTTTTGTCCAATTCCAATGTTTTCATGGGAGCCATGTGTGGACATTATTATCTTTAAAAGTATCATTGTTAGTCTGCCCACACTTCTTAGGATGGAGGACAAACATATTGTCAATATGACTGGACCATTACAAGTTTGTATTGCATGCCCAATGGTAAGGCCTTGATTGGGAACAAAGCTCTTTGTTGGTGAGAGGGAGGCCTCAGGTTCCTCTCCTTCTCCTTCTCCTCCTCCTCCTTCTCCTTCTCCTTCTCTTTCTCCTCCTCCTTCTCCTCCTCCTCCTTCTCCTTCTCCTTCTCTTTCTCCTCCTCCTCCTTCTCCTCCTTGTCTTTCTCCTCCTCCTCCTCCTCCTTCTCCTCCTCCTTCTCCTTCTCCTCCTCCTCCTTATCCTTCACATTCTTCTCCTCCTTCATCTACTCATTCTTCTCCTCCTTCTCCTCCTCCTTATCCTTTTCCTCCTCCTTCTCCTTCTCTTTCTCCTTCTCCTCCTCCTTCTCCTTCTCCTTCTCCTTCTCCTCCTCCTCCTTATCCTTCACATTCTTCTCCTCCTTCATCTACTCATTCTCCATCTTCTCCTCCTTCTCCTTTACCTTCTCCTTCATCTTCACCTTCTCATGCATATTCATTGTATATTACAAAAGCAAGGTTTTTAGGGTGTCGTGTGTGGGTGTATGAGTCGTGTGTGTGTGTGTGTGTAGGGTGTGAAGTTCCCTTGGGAGAGTGCAACGTCCGGTAGAGAGGTGTGTCCAGAGGACATTTACGGGGAGCAGGAGATTCACATCAACGGAGATGTCATCCAGGCCTTCCAGCATTACTATTACCTCACACAGGTACACACACACACACACGCACTGGAACACATACAAGACACACACTCACTGCCATGCTCACACACACACACACACACACACACACACACACACACACACACACACACACACACACACACACACACACACACACACACACAGTCCAGCGATCTGTCTCCCCTCCCTGAGATCTCTGCCTCTGCAGGACTTGGACATGTTCAAAGGGGGGCGTGGCAGTGAGGTGGTGTGGGGCGTGGCTGACTATTGGGTTTCCCGGGTAACCTGGAGCTCTGAGGACCAATCATATCACATCAAAGGTAGAGTGACATCCAGTGACATCCACTGCAGCGCCTCAGCATTCAATGCCAATTCTCATGATCACCGATTCTATCAATTACTAGATCACCATGACACTGTTATATCCAAAAATCATTCAGGCTTTGCCATGGCGATGTGAGATGATATGGGTGTGTGTTGTGTGTGTTTCCAGGTGTAATGCCTCCAGACGAGTATTACTACAATGTGGATGACTCTGTCTTCACAAACACTGTTGCTAAGAACAGGTGTGTGTGTGTGTGTGTGTGTGCATGTGCGTGTGTGGTGTGTGTGTGTGTGGTGTGTGTGTGCATGTGTGGTGTGCATGTGTGTGTGCGTATGTGTGTGTGTGTGTGTGTGTGTGTGTCTTATCTGCTCATGCTGTCGGCTTTCTGCTACTGCTGTAATAACAGTCATCTCCTCCATTGTCAATCTTTACCACACACTCATGAACATACACACACACTCACATATACACACACACACACACACACACATGCACACACACACACATGCGCGCACACACACACACACACACACACACACACACACACACATACATGCGCGCGCACACACACACTCCCAGTCTGCTTTTTGCTGTAGAGCTAGCCTCCCTGCTGCAGCACCCGGCTCCTCCAGAGTGGCAGGAGGTGGCCGACCGGCTCAAGATCCCCTTTGACCCAGATCACCAATATCACCCAGAGTTCAGGGGCTACATTAAGGGTGAAAACACACACACACACACACACACACAAACACACACACACACTCGCATGCCCTTGAGTCATCTGAACAATTGCACTGCACTTACTGTCCTTACTTGCTGCTATTCTGAAACACTGTGATGTGTTCTTATGTTTTTAGAAGGATAGGACTGCTTTTAGAAGGATAGGGCTCATGAGGAAAAGTTTTATCTTTTTATTTATTTATTTAATTATGACTACAGTAGTTTGTTGGCACTGAGACCTGAGTTCTTATTTCACTCTCCTCATGCTCCCATGTTGTGAGAATGGCAATAAAGTATCTATCAATGTCTCACTCACTCACTCACTCATTTGAACCAGAGCTACAATATTACCCAGAGTTCAGTGGCTACAGGAAGAGTGAACACACACACATGCTATTGGCTAGCTGCTAATTAGAATAAGTAACAGCACCGTGGTGCATTCAGAGAACTCATAATTATAATGTACTGAGTACTGAGCCGTGGTCACCAGGTCAGACACTGGTCAAGGGTGGTGACCTTTTGTTAACCTATCGCTGACCTCTACGACAGGTGGTGTGGTGAAGCAGGCAGACGTGGTGTTGCTAGGATACCCACTGGGTCTTCCCATGAGTTCCCAGGTCAGACGGAATGATCTGGAAGCGTACGAGCCTGTCACTGATCCACGCGGCCCTGCTATGACATGGGTGAGCTTTGTGTGTGTGTGTGTGTGTGTGTGTGTGTGCACTAGTGATATTACAGTATGAGGATACATATGCTTCTCTTTGCAGCAACATGCTGTGTGTGTGTCCATTTATATTTACATTTGTGTGTATGTCTCTCTGTGTGTATTTATGTGACCCTGTGTGTGTGTGTGTGTGTGTGTGTGTGTGTGTGTGTGTGTGTGTGTGTGTGTGTGTAGGGCATGTTTGCGGTTGCATGGATGGAGTTAGGAGAGACAGAGAGAGCACAGAAGCTCCTCGAGAAATGCTACAAAAACATCCAGGGACCTTTTCAGGTACACACACACACGCACACACTCACACACATGCACACATTTCATACAAAACACACACAAGCACACACGCAATATCCATATAAAAACACACACAATATTAGTCTGTCTTTCACTGTCTCTCTCTCTCCCTCTGTCTCTCTCTCTCTCTCCCTCTCTCTCTCTGTCTCTCTCTCTCTCTGTTCAGGTGTGGAGTGAGTCGTCTGATGGATCAGGGGCCGTGAACTTTCTCACAGGGATGGGAGGCTTCCTGCAGGCCGTGCTGTTCGGCTACACCGGCTTCAGGTCACACACACACACGCACACACACACACATACTCCTGCATGCGTACACATACACACTGGCAGAGTCAGATATACACATCCTCAGACATATATTATTAATATGATGTAACCCCATGTTGCTGTATGCATGCTGACAGTTTGTTCATGCAAATGTAACTGAAGTGCATTTTACTATGAAACAGATGAGCTGTGGTCAAGACCACGATTGCCAAGTCCAAGACAAGTCCAAGACCAGAACTAGTTGAGCAAGTCAAGACCAGGAGTAGTTGAGACCAAGTCAAGACCAAGTCAAAATCGTTCAAGTCCAAGACCAGGACTAGTTGAGACCAAGTCAAGACCGAGTCAAAATTGTTCAAGTCCAAGACCAGGACTAGTTGAGACCAAGTCAAGACCAAGTCAAAATCGTTCAAGTCCAAGACCAGGAGTAGTTGAGACCAAGTCAAGACCAAGTCAAAATTGTTCAAGTCCAAGACAAGGCCTAATTGAGACCTAGTCAAGACCAAGTCAAAATCGCTCAAGTCCAAGACCAGGACTAGTTGAGACCAAGTTAAGACTGAGTCAGAATCGATCAAGTCCAAGACCGGGACTAGTTGAGACCAAGTCAAGACTGAGTCAAAGTCCACAGTAAGACCAGGAATAGTTAAGACCAAGTCAAGACCAGGAATAGTTGAGACCAAGTCAAGACCAGGACTAGTTGAGGCCAAGTCAAGACTGGACTTGAGTACTACAACCCTGCTGCAAGGTAATAACGTTCAGGATCTCAGCTGCTGTAGGCACTCAGTGGAATGAGTCTGATCTAGATAACATTACAAAACTGTGCTGTTATAACAAATAACAGCAATTAGAATGCTTTTCAGCCAATTAGATTCAGTGGGCAGAACTAGGCATTGTATAATTTCACCTGATTGGTTGGATTGAATGAGTGGCATGTGGGGCATCCTGTAGGGTCCAGAAGGACTGCCTGTCCTTCTCTCCTGTCCTGACTGGGGCCGTTGCAGAGCTGAGCGTGACCGGGATCAGTTACCTAGGCAACAAGCTCAACTGGCTGGTGAAGGGGGAGGAAGTGAGCGTGAAGCTGTGGGAAAAAACAGAGCATGCTGGGAAGGCCTGCGCCCTGGAGGTGGTGCTCAAAGCCTCAAGGACTAGGATTCCCCTCACACCAGGTACACACACACACACACACACACACACACACACACTCACACACTACACACGCACACGCACACGCACACACACACACTAGGGGTTTCACCAACTAGTCGACTAGTCGATAAATCGACTATTACAACCACTAGTCTGTGCTGTAGGCGGTAGTTTACTAGTCGTTAACAAAATGTTTCCCCTCTCTAGCAAAATTATCGAGAAATTGATCTGGCAATTCCAGCCACCAGTAGGCCTACTCCGACTGTGCGTTTTTTTCCCTGGCGGTGAAGTTGTAACACAGTCAACCGACAGCTGTCAAGTCTCCATCTTGTGTGTGATGAGATGCGTGTGAGACCAGTGGGTAGGATTTTTTTGCTGTTTTTATATTAACCAATTTGGATAGAATAACGTATGAATTTTTGTATTGTTATGTTCTTTCTGCATTACGAAAATACAGTTTTAATTATTTACCAGAACTCCACCCTCTGCGTGTACCTTAACGTCAACTAACCCATCAACTTGATAAAAAAATAAATGAACGACTAGTCGACTACTATTATGAACAACTAGTCGACTACTGAAAATCACTAGTCATGAAAGCCCTAACACACACACACACACACACTCGCACCATACATATACACCATACACACCCACACACTCGTACTTTACATACACACGCACCATACACACCAAACACATACACACTCGCACCATACGTACACACACACACACACACACACTCACACTATACATCCACACACACCATACACACCAAACACACACACACACTGCACACACCACCACACACTCACAAACACACACGCACACACACTTTTTTGTGCTGTCCAGGACTCTATAGTGTTCTCCTATCCATATTGTAGTAGGGGAGAACTGGTACAATTGTAACATCGGTACAAATGTCACAGTGTTTTATTCTCAAGATATGGTGTAGCTTCAGAAACGTAAATAGACACATATCATGCAATTATCTACAATCTTACAGCCATCCAAATATGAATGGTCTACTATAAATATGACCAGAGATATTAAGCAAAAAAGTGCAAAATTCAAAGCATTGCGATTTTTAATTTTTTTTTAAACCGCAACTGTTTGCTTCATGAAATTTGAGCGAGTGGACTTCAATCACATGTCATTCATATCTTCAGTCCCTCTGTTTCAAGTTAACATGAGTGCCATTTGATTTATATAGTCACAGCAAATGCAAGGAAATGAAAATAAAAACATAACCTGTGCGGGTTATTTGTAACACCCATCTGTATGGCAAAATGAACTGATTTTATCGTGCATGCGCGAACACTTCTGATTGTGAGTTATGGATTATGATTTTTGTGCCGCGATCACACCCAATTAAAGTTAACACAGCAACTTCAGATATCACTGTTGGACCAAATGCTTCAGACATGTAAGAAATAAGCAGTTTATCAACTATATCTACTGGTTTTATCAAGTCAATATGGCCAAAATAAGCATATTTAAAGGTTATTGTGAGCTAGCATAACACTGTATCATATAATCTGCAATGGCTAATCAATAATACAATAAATTAGATTTAACAATCATACATTTGGACTTTTTTTGTTAATTATATATGAAAACAGATCCTCTTTGTTTAAGCCAGCAGTGTTTTGTGGTAAAATATGTTATAGGATTCACGATTTTAGCACTGTTACATTCATGATGCTATACTGTTACAACTATACCGCACTTTTTTATGGCTGCGTCATGGTTGTAACTAAGGTATATGTCGCTGTTAAGTTAAATTATTAACAAACTGTAACATATTTTTTAAATTATGTTTCAACTTTTATGTAGTAGACATAACTCTATTCTGGTCAAATTTCACAGCTCAAGTCTATCGTCTTTGTGTAAATTGAGTTTGAACTGAGAAAATAAAAAAGTGTCACAATTGTGCCGGTTCTCCCGGTACTATTTAGTACTCAGTGACCCGACTCCTTTTGGTTTGGAACTATTAGCTCCGTTTTCTAATTATTTGATGAACACTTTCACAGGCCAAACAGTGACCTTCCCTCGAGAGGCGGGAGAACTGAGGAGGCAGGATTCAGGACAATCCTGTTGGCCTATTTAACTATGCCGATGTCAATCACTCATCAGAGGGACCCAGGACCCACCAGCTGTGTCACCTCACCTCACCCAATCTTCAGTCTTCAGTTTATACCTACAGGAGGATTTAGTCAGATTTACCACAGAAACACCTTGGCCTTAGAATGTGAGCACTTTAGCTTCCAGGCTAACATGCATACACACACACACACTTGCACTTATTCAGGAACTTATTCAGGAAGCACTGTCTGAATCTATGCTGTTTAAAACCAGGGAATCACGCACACACACAGACATGCGCGTGCACGCGCGCGCACACACACACACACACACACACCAGGGATGTGACACATTAAAATGTAAAGAGGAAAACATTCTCAGTGCATATCATTAATTAAATAATAAATTAAATAGCCAATGAGTCCACACAAGATGCGGTGATGATTTGCTAAAGGTCAGTCTGAACTGTTTGGGCGTCTGTAATCATGTTGTACTCTTTATAACGGCTGTCTATGTGGGTACCTGTAATCATTTCACACTCATCAGGCCAGAGCACCACTGGATGTGATATGTTAATGTCAGTCTGTGAGTGTCTGTAATTGTTAATATGTTAATGGTCAGTCTATGGGTGTCTGTAATCGTTAATATGTTAATGGTCAGTCTATGGGTGTCTGTAATCGTTGATATGTTAATAGATGTCAATGGTCAGTTTGTGTGGGTGTCTGTAATCGTTTGGCACTCATCATCTCACTGGACATGATCCGTGGGGTATACTACGAAGCACGTCAGACATATCTAGGCTATGTAGACATATCAAGGCTTCACAAAGCCTACATCAAATAAATCGATTGTCAGATGTATAGTATGCACGTCCATAGTGGCATATTTGCACGCACTATTAAAGCGCATTCGAGATCCAAAATGTTTGTAGAGGCAGAGCTCCACCTGTAAGATATATTACAGAATCCCACACGTGAGAGAACTTCGTTTTTCAAGACAATCGATTGGTCAGTGGGCGGTAGATTACACGATTTGAGCTATAACTTAGCACATAACCTCCTCCCGACCAGGTTTAGTTGCGAGCATAAGATACCATGGTCATATAGCGACGCTAAAACAGATTCACTTTCATGTCACAGCATACCCTGGCTTTGAGTGCAACATACCTCGCTAACCCACTAATCGAGATTCGTAGTATACCCCACAGGTCAGTGCGGTGTTGGTGTCTGTAATCATTTGGTACGTATCATCTCACTGGATATGATCAGGCCTGATCTCCACTGGTGCCTTTACATGACTAGCTTCCCGGTACCATGAGGCACTCTGTAACCAGGCCCAATAAACACAACAAACCAGACACTGCATGTGTATGTGTGTGTTTTGATGTGTGTATGTGTGTGGGACATGTGTTGTGATGTGTGTGTGTGTGTTTTGATGTGGCATGTGTGTTTTTTTATGTGTGACATGGGTTTTGATGTGAATGTCACGTGTGTGTTTTGATATGTGATATCATCTATGGTTTGCACAGATCTGTCTTGTGTTTCTAGTATTCATTATACAAGTGGAAATAATGACTCAAAACTCAAAACAGAACATAGAGCATAGAGAACAACACATCCACAAACATCTTTCTTTATCTAATACAGATTACCCATACATAATGAATCTCCGCTGTACATAGCCCAAAGCTCAGAGTATTTACAACTGTACATATACATACACTTGTGCCACATGTATCCCTCACACACACACACACACACACACACACACTTGTGTCAGGGGCCACATATCATATAAAGCTTTAATACGTCAGCCATCAACCCAATGCTTAGTGCACTACCTTGTTACTAGTAAGTAGTCTACTTCTCTACATTTTCTTATCATTTTATTTCTAGACTGAAGAGTGCAAAGTATGCTACAAAGTATGCACTTAGGTGGCCCACAGTCAGTGTAGTGTACTACAAAGTATGCACTTAGGTGGTCCACAGTCAGTGTAGTGTACTACAAAGTATGCACTTAGGTGGCCCACAGTCAGTGTAGTGTGCTACAAAGTCTTCACTGCTGTGGGCCACAGATAATGGCTATAAGGTCTCTTACATGGCCTCTTAATGAGTATTGCTGGGTGTGAGAGTAAAGTTGCTATCTTCCTCATGAGAGCTCTAGTCTGTGCGGCGCTAGTTACATCTTAATCTCCAAAAGCAGCTGACTAGAGGGTCTCTTGGAATCTTAATGAATATTACTGGGTGAGGTAGAGCTTGTGATGCTAGTTACATCTTAAATCTCTACACTGTGCAGCTGAGAGCTCTACTCTGTGCAGCTGAGATGCTCTACTCCGTGCAGCCGAGATGCTATACTCCGTGCAGCAGAGATGCTCTACGCTGTGCAGCCTAGATGCTCTACGCTGTGCAGCCTAGATGCCCTAGATGCTCTACGCTGTGCAGCCTAGATGCTCTACACTGTGCAGCAGAGATGCTCTATGCTGTGCTGCTTAGAGCGCTACTCTGAGAGGCACTATTTCCATAAAAATAGCATCTGAAAAAGCAGCTGACTCCAACTCTGCACACGCCTCTCCAACTCTGGACTCGCCCTTCGGCCTGATGTGCAACTAAAGTCAACACTCTTGTCATCGCAAATCTTATGGACAAAGTGCTATGAAGGCTCAATGGCTTATATTTTAGATTTTAGTCTTCATTCTCAGTCAGTGCCTCGCTATTGTGCCTGTACATATGGTGTAGTCAATATCTATGTAAATCCATCCTTTGAGACTTGAAGCTCATTTGAAATAAAGGCTGGAGATTCTGTCTCTCGTCCGGTTTTAAGAGTGATTGTGTAAGCAGCTGTGGTATGTCTCATGAGGTGTGTCTCGTGAGGTGTGTGTCATGGGGTGTGTTTCGTGCGGTGTGTCTCGTGAAGTGTGTCTCGTGGGGTGTGTCTCATGAGGTGTGTCTCGTGAGGTGTGTGTCATGGGGTATGTCTCGTGAGGTGTGTCTCGTGTGGTGTGTGTCATGGGGTGTGTTTCGTGAGGTGTGTCTCGTGAGGTGTGTCTCATGAAGTGTGTCTCATGGAGTATGTCTCGTGAGGTGTGTCTCGTGGAGTGTGTCTCATGGGGTATGTCTCGTGAGGTGTGTCTCGTGAAGTGTGTCTCATGGGGTGTGTCTCGTGAGGTGTGTCTCGTGGGGTGTGTCTCGTGAGATGTGCAGTGGTCAAGGCTACAGGTGATTTTTTTCCTCCTTCTCCTTCTTCTTGTCGTTCTTCTGTTCAAAGAGCGCTCGGATGTCCAGCATGGCCTGGCGGATGTTCTGGCCAAACCGGTAGGAGTCCTACAGGGACAGAGAACGACGACTCAGTCTGTGTGTGTATATGTGTGTGTGTGTGAGAGAGAGAGAGCGAGAGAGAGTGTGCGTGAGGTGAGTGAGAGTGTGTGTGAGTGTGTGTATATGTGAGTGTGTGTGTGTATGTGAGAAAGAGTGAATGTGTATGTCTGTGTGTGAGAGAGGGAGTGTGTGTGTGTATGAGAGAGAGAGTGTATGTGAGAAAGAGTGAATGTGTGTGTGTGTGTGTGTGTCTTCTCACCGTCTCCGGGCTGGAGAATTTGCTGGAGATGTGGAATGTGATGAGATTTTCCCCAATGATAATATAAGATACACCATAACCATCATCCGCTACCTGGAAAAACAATAATGTGTTTTCAATCTGTGTGTGTGTATCTGTGAAAACAAACTGTGTGTGTGTGTGTGTGTGTGCAGCGATGTGACTCACTGGGCCGAAGCCCCCTCCCAGGCCCACGTATTTGGGGTGCTTCTGCAGGTCCACCAGGTTGATCTGCTGCTGGGGGGTCTGGCTGGTGGAGAGGCGCCAGGGCTCCGACAGCACCTACAGAGACACACGGAGGGTGTGTGTGTGTGTGTGTGTGTGTGAGCGAGAGAAGAAA
This sequence comes from Alosa pseudoharengus, assembly GCF_046254945.1. NCBI lineage: Eukaryota > Metazoa > Chordata > Actinopteri > Clupeiformes > Clupeidae > Alosa > Alosa pseudoharengus. Next base: position 26,098,849 of record NW_027468565.1, on the reverse strand, counting down.
ACAAAGCGCCAGTGGAGGTGTGAGGTGTGTTCAGGCATGTAAACTCAGATAGTTTTGTGGAATTCAGGAGACCTCAACACACATCCTTCAAGGAAATAGCTGGGAGTGTGTGTGTGTGTGGTTAATGAAGCGTGCTTTTGTTGTTTTTATTTGCATTGTTTTAAAACAGCCTAATAGCAGAAGTGGCCTTGGATCTGGGGAGTTATTGGGTGGGTGGGTGGGGGGGGTTTCAGACCCATGGAGATACTAGGACTTGAGACAGAGGGCTTTCGACCTTTGTAGGAAGGCTTGCTGACTTATGACTAAGTGACTGGGAGATATTTTATGGCAGCAGTGGAGAGCTTTTTCTGGCATCACAGCTTCCTCTGTGACATGTGTTACAGTGGAACACAACTATTCATGGCCTGGTGCTGTCATAACTTCCAACTAGGGCATCTAGTTCCAAGTCTGTTCAAAGGTGTGTGTGTGCATGGTGTGTTTATGTGTGTGTGTGTGTGTGTGTGTGTTTGTGTGGGTGTGTGTATGTGTGTGTGTGTGTGTGTGTGTGTGTCTGTGCGTGTGTATGTGTTTGTGTTTGTGTGTGTGTGTGTGTGTGTGTGTGTGTGTGTGTGTGTGTGTGTGTGTGTGTTTATGTGTGTGTACATGTACAGTATGTGTGTATGTGCATGTGTGTCCTACCTGCTTGAGGAAAGGTGAGTCGATGCCCAGCAGCTTAGAGACGATGTAGAGGCAGAAGAGGTGCCGGTCGATGCCCCCGCCGGTCATTGCCAACCGGTACATGTGCTGGTGCTTTTCCGACGCTTTCCGGAACAGAGCCAAACGCTCCTCCTTCTACACAGACACACACACATACCAAAACAACAGTTAAGAACACACACACACACAGACACACATACCAAAACAACAATTAAGAACACACACACATACCAAAACAACAATTAAGAACACACACACATACCAAAACAACAATTCATAACACACACATAGCAAAACAACAATTAAGAACACACACACATACCAAAACAACAATTCATAACAGACACATAGCAAAACAACAATTAAGAACACACACACACACATATACCCAATCAACATTTAACAACACACATATCAAAACAACAGTTAAGAACACACACACACACTCATATACATGATGTATCTTACTCACGCACAGATAAACATACATACTCACATGCTCTCTCTCTCTCTCTCTTTCTCTCTCTCTCTCTCTCTCTCAGACACACACATACAGACACACACACACACAGAGGCAGGCTAATGTCATGACCACCAGCAGAACCTTTATGTGAGGACGACCCTAAACAGCTATTCCCCAACAGATTAACATCCAGCTTGACTCAACTTCACTGACCCCAACTAGATCGGCACGTAACTTGGCCGTTGTAATTGATGACCGACTTAACTTCTCTGAGCATGTAGCTTCTATTGCAAAATCATGTCGGTTTATGCTTTACAACATTAGGAAGATTAGACCTTATCTGACACAAGATTCCACACAACTTCTTGTTCAGACCATTGTCATCTCTAAACTGGACTATTGTAATTCACTATTAGCTGGCTTACCCGCTTGTGTAATAAGATCATTACAGCTGATTCAGAATGCTGGAGCATGCCTGGTCTTCAATCAGCCAAAGAGGACACATGTAACTCCTCTCCTAGTTACTCTCCATTGGCTCCCACTGCGGTCTTCTGATGAGCGTCTGTTACGTCGACCAGTCATAAAAACTAGGTCTAATTCAAGACTCAGAGCTCTCCGTTCCTGTGGTAGTTTTGGGTCATTTAAGAGGGGTCTAAAGACATACCTGTTCAACATGCACTTAGTTGTTTAAGCGCTTCTTATGTGTTATGGTTTGTATAATATTGTTTTATTTTCATTAGGCTGTTGATTAATTTGACATTATTGTTTATTATTATCTCCTTAATGTAGTCTTACCATGTCATTGTTTTTATATTATTGATTGAATGGACATTATTGTTTTATTATTGCCTTTTCCCTCATTTTCATTGCTTATTTTATTAGGCTATTGATTGAATTGATATTGTTGTTTATTATTACTATTCTCCTTATTATAGTTTGACCAACATTCTAATCTGTTCCCTGTTCAATTTTAAATATTATGTTGTTTTGCATTTGTGTGTCGCTTTGGACAAAGGCGTCTGCCAAATCCATAACCATAACCGTAACAAATACAGCATGTCCCAGGCGCCCAAAACAAACATGATGAAATCAGACAGATGCTGTCAAAGTCTTCATCCCAGTCCCCATAACTGGAGCTGCATGTGTGTGTGTGTGTGTGTGTGTGTCTTCATCCCAGTCCACTTAATTGGAGCTGCCCGTGCTGCGCGGGTTTGTTTGTGTTCATGTCTCTCATGTGACTTTAGAACAGAGTGGGTGGCCATCTGGTGGCTCCTCATGGCTCTGCAGTTCATAACTCATAACTCGTGCATGTCTCCTGTGTGTGTGTGTTGTGTGTGTGCTGTCTGTGTTCAGCCTGTCTGAAAAACTGCCTTCTAAGATGATTCATTCGGTGACATGTATCGTTAATATCCTTAATGCTGCCTTCAGCGTCCAAAATTCTATGAAATTATGAATCTGTTGGTGTCTTGGAAATAGTCTCTCAACAATAAGTCAACAGAAGATGGCATTTGGTGTTGCTATCTTGTTAGGCCGTCCGAAACCAAGTTCATAGCTGCCACCTTGATGCCTGCTACAGCAAGTGACTCGTTAGACAGTTAAAGGCAGTGAGGCAGCTAACTGTCAGGTGGCCTCTGTTTTGGTCAGACCCTGAGTGTGTGTGTGTGTGTGTGTGTGTGTGTGTGTGTGTGTGTGTGTGTGTGTGAGTGATGATAAGAGTGATGTTTGGGTTTGTGTTGTGCATTACCTTTTCCTTGGAGTTCTCAATGGCTTTGACAAAGGCTGTGAGTGAGTGTGTGAGTGTGTGTGTGTGTGTGTGCGTGCTTGTGTGTGTGTGTGTGTACCTTTTCCTTGGAGTTCTCAATGGCTTTGACAAAGGCTGTGAGTGAGTGTGTGAGTGTGTGTGTGTGTGTGTGCGTGCTTGTGTGTGTGTGTGTACCTTTTCCTTGAGGTTCTCCATGGCTTTGACGAAGGCTGTGGACTCAGAGGTGCAGGAGCGAACCGTTTCTGTCCTACCCTCACGGAACATCCGCGTCATGGACGACTCATAGGTCAGACAGAATTCGCCCTTATCCTACATCACGCACGCACGCACGCACGCGCACACACACACATACACACGCGCACACACACACACACACACACACACACACACACACACACACACACACGATGATCACTTATGCTCCAAAAGCTTACTTCAATGTGTGATAGATCCACAACTGTACACTCACACAGAGTATGGCACTGAACTACTAAAGACTTTTTTCTTTGCAAATCAACAGTGTAATAGACTAATAATAACACTAAAATAACATAGTTAACTAAAGGAGAAACCGGAAGCGATTACCCTGAATAATAAAGAGTATGGATGGGTACCAGATTGATGTGATTATGTGAGGACAATAGAGTATGTACTGCAAGTATGTACTGCGAGTACTGCACTCTCAGTAGGGTCCTACTGTGATGTGTTTACCCTGTAGGGTACTAATGTGATGTCCTTACTCTGTAGGGTACTAATGGGATGTCCTTACTCTGTAGGGTACTAATGTGATGTCCTTAATCTGTAGTGCGCTAACTGCAGTGCACACTCTGTAGGGTACTAATGTGATGTCCTTACTCTGTAGGGTACTAGCTGCAGAGAACACACTGTAGGGTACTAATGTGATCTCCTTACTCTGTAGGGTACTAATGTGATGTCCTTACTCAAATACTAATGTGATGTCCTTACTCTGTAGGGTACTAATGTGATGCCCTTAATCTGTAGGGTACTAATGTGATGTCCTTACTCAAATACTAATGTGATGTCCTTACTCTGTAGGGTACTAATGTGATGCCCTTAATCTGTAGGGTACTAATGTGATGCCCTTAATCTGTAGTGCGCTAGCAGCAGTGCATACTTAGTAGGGTGCTAATGTGATGGATATACCCTGTAGTGCGCTAGTTGCAGAGCCATCTGGATAAAGGCATCAGGACTGGTCCTGCACGTCTTGATCAGGCCTTTGCCAAACTCATCAAACACGTAGCCATGGAAGTCCACGTCATCAGCGATCTCCTTCGCCAGGTGGTATGAGCCCTCAATGATCTCCTGACACTAGATGAACAGAGACCGGGAACATTAGTCCAGTCATTTTATGAAAAAAGGTTGAACAAATTGCAACAGAAGAAAACTTAACTGATTTCGTATCCTCAATATGTCCTGAGTAAGGGAAAAAAAGCCCCGAAGAATCCCAATAGGGGAAAGTTTAGAAAAAGACCTAAATATACCCTATTCATGCGCCTAGACAGTATTTTTCTCACGCAAATAGGGGGAAAAAATTAACCTTCACATATCACCATGAAAACTACTGAGTTGATCACTTACATCAAGACAAACAAAAAATGTATTATAAGTTTTTTGAAATTGTTTGTTAACATGGGCAAAGAGGGCATAATGTAATTACGTATAGCTAATTTGTATAAATACCACAACGGAGCTAATAGTCCAGGCAAAGGCCTGACCCAAAACTAATTGCAACAGAATTTATTTTCACGTTTTTATTTCAATTGGTGATCTAGACACCATAGTAAAAGACCATGACAATCCAGTTAGTGGAAATATGTTAATATGAGGGTTGTTTTATGCATTATTCTTCAGCAAATACTGACAAAACTGTAATTAGAATGTTGTAGAATACACATTCTAAAGAATATTTGACCCCATCCAACTTAACATGGAATTTTAGAATCTTGCATTGTTGAGGAACATTCTTTTATTTTCAAAGAGTGAATTTCTTTGGCTTATTTCAGACTGGTTTGTTGCAAAATTGGTGTCTATTTTTACATTTTGGCCCTTTGAATCAATGGAAATGGTTGTTGACTCTTTAAATAGAGCCAGTGTGTTTTTGCATGTAAGTGTTCCACAATGTTCAATCTGTACAAACACATAGTTAAGCATTATTCAGCCTAGGAAAGTGGTTTTGGTGTTTAATCTGATTTAGAGGTCACTGAAACATACAGTATATCACACTAAAGTATCAGTCCATTATTTTGCAAGACTTATAGTAATTGACCTCTTGCCCAGGGGTTGACTGTCCAATCAGAGGGGCCTGTATGATGCCCCTTTACTTTGCACAATTTTGTCTAAAACAATAATCAGACAGCACAGTATGTTTATGTTAGTGAATGCAGAAAAATTGTGAAGGCAAAGTTGAAGATGGACATGATAATGTCCAAATTCGACAGAAGGGTGCAGATGGGATAACTGCAGTTAGCCTCCAAAAAAGTGACTCTATTGTTGTGACATCTGGCAAAAAGGTACATGTTATACTAATAAATATAGTTTAAGATTAATAATTAACAATGCATGCCTATGCATGGGTCATGGTTTTACCAAAGTCATAGAACAGTCAAAACTATACATATTCTAAAAGCATATGCACTGTACATGAAATATAGCATTAATCAACTTATGTCCCATCTTCCTCCATACCATGCATAACACATACTCCTCTATTCTGCATAGGTGAATCAAGTGAACAGCTGATACATTTTGGCCTGCACTATTAAGGAAAACAAATTAAACACCCTAAACTATATATTTTCTGAAAGCATATACCCTCTAGAGGAGATATAACACCATTTAAGACATTTCCCATCTTCCTCCATACCATGCATAACACATACTCCTCTATTCTGTATAGGCGAATCAAGTGAACAGCTGATACATTTTGGCCTATACTGTCCAGGGAAAACAAATTAAACACCATAAACTAAATATTTTCTATAAGTATATACCCTCTAGAGAAGATATAACACCATTTAAGACATTTCCCATCTTCCTCCATGCCATGCACAATACATTGCCCTCTATTCTGTAAAGGCGAATCTAGTGTAAAGTGGATACATTTTGGCCTATACTGTCTAGGGAAAACAAATTAAACACCATAAACTATATATTTTCTATAAGCATATACCCTCTAGATGAGATATAATACCAGTTAAGACATGTATTATCTTCCTCCATGCCTTGGACAATTTGTTTGTCAAATGTTGCAATTAGTTTTGGGTCAGTATACATTAGCTATACATAATTACATTATGCCCTGTTTGCCCATGTTAACAAACAATTTCAAAAAACTTATAATACATTTTTTGTTTGTATTGATGTAAGTAATCAACTCAGTAATTTTCATGGTGATATGTGAAGGTTAATTTTTTTCCCCTATTTGCGTGAGAAGAATACTGTAGGCGCATGAATAGGGTATATTTAGGTCTTTTTCTAAACTTTCCCCTATTGGGATTCTTCGGGGCTTTTTTTCCTTTACTCAGGACATATTGAGGATACAAAATCAGTTAAGTTTTCTTCTGTTGCAATTTGTTCAACGTTGAAATGACTGGACTACATGGTAAATATGTAAATAAACGAATGTCAGTTGTACACATTCACTCACTGAGGCCAGGAACCACATTCCAGCCTCTAAATGGGTATGAGAATGTAATGAGTGTGAATGTAATGAGTGTGTATGAGAATGTAATGAGTGTGTATGAGAGTGTAATGAGTGTGTATGAGAATGTAATGAGTGTAAATGAGAGTGTAATGAGTGTGTATGAGAGTGTAATGAGTGTGTATGAGAATATAATGAGTGTGTATGAGAATGTAATGAGTGTGAATGTAATGAGTGTGTATGAGAATATAATGAGTGCGTATGAGAGTGTAATGAGTGTGAATGAGAATGTAATGAGTGTGAATATAATGAGTGTGTATGAGAATATAATGAGTGTGTATGAGAATGTAATGAGTGTGAATATAATGAGTGTGTATGAGAATGTAATGAGTGTGAATATAATGAGTGTGTATGAGAATGTAATGAGTGTGTATGAGAATGTAATGAGTGTGTATGAGAATGTAATGAGTGTGAATATAATGAGTGTGTATGAGAATGTAATGAGTGTGTATGAGAATGTAATGAGTGTGAATATAATGAGTGTGTATGAGAATGTAATGAGTGTGTATGAGAATGTAATGAGTGTGTATGAGAATGTAATGAGTGTGTATGAGAATGTAATGAGTGTGAATATAATGAGTGTGTATGAGAATGTAATGAGTGTGTATGAGAATGTAATGAGTGTGAATATAATGAGTGTGTATGAGAATGTAATGAGTGTGTATGAGAATGTAATGAGTGTGTATGAGAATGTAATGAGTGTGTATGAGAATGTAATGAGTGTGAATGAGTTGCCATGCACTTACTGCCACTGGAATGTCCCACTGGAGTTTGGTGGGCGGGGCCAGACCCTTACTGACGTCCCCCTTGCAGTGGCCCTCCTCTGTGTAGCCCAGCTGGAAGCAGTCAGTGGCCAACACGTACTGCAGAGAAAGACAATACTGTTAACACACACACACACACACACACACATACAGGCACGCACACACACACACACACACACACACACACACACACACACACACACAGAGTAAAGTTGTTTCTCACCTCCCACATGTGTCCCACTATAGGAGCGTCGGCCCATGAATGCTCCACATTAACACCCATTTTACCATTCTTATAGGCAATCAGGGAGAAGGACTTATCAAACCACCTGAGACAGAGAGAGGAAGGGAGAGAGAGAGAGAGAGAGAAAGAGAACACAACAAAAAGAGAGGGGTTTAATCATAACAAATCCCCCCCCCCCCCATCACTAATATCTTTCACCCATCAGCCAATGAGACAGCAGCAGGAAGAGCGCACCTGTCGTAGCATTTCCCGTGCAGTAGGGACTTGGCGTACAGGTCCAGTGACTTCAGCTTCTCTGGGTCGTATCCGTGGGCCTCGTCGTCAAGCGTGAGGAAGAACGCCGCCGTCTCGATGGCCTCCAGGGACGCCTTGTTCACTCCCTCACTGAAGTATTTCAGACGCGCACGAGCCCAGGGAACTCTGGGATACAGGAGGACAGGCGTGTGACGCAGTGGATGAGGACAGTTATGGGTGTGTGCCATGTGTGTGTGTGTGTATGTGTGTGTGTGGGTGTGAGTGGGTGTGAGTGGGTATGTGTGTGTGTGGGTGCGTTTATGTTTGTGTGTGTGTATGTGTGTGTGTGTGTGTGTGTGTGTGTGTGTGTGTGTGTGTGTGTGTGTGTGTGTGAGTGGGTATGTGTGTGGGTGTGTGTGTGTGTGTGTTTATGTTTGTGTGTGTGTGTGTGTGTGTGTGTGTGTGTGTGTGTGTGTGTGTGTGTGTGTGTGTTTGTGTGTGTGTGTGTGTTTGGGGGGTGCTTGTGTGTGTGTGTGTGTGTGTGTGTGTGTGTGTGTGTGTGTGTGTGTGTGTGTGTGTTTGTGTGTATGTGTTTTTTGGGGGGTGCTTGTGTGTGTGTGTGTGTGTGTGTGTGTGTGTGTGTGTGTGTGTGTGTGTGAGTGTATGTGTGAGCGAGTGTGTGTGTGTGTGTGTGCGTGCGTGTGTGTGTGTCACCTGTTCCCGGCTGTGAGGGCGGCTAGTTTGACCTCTCCTGGTTGCGGGGGTGAGGGGTCATTGAGGATCCTCTGGAACTGCAGCTCCAGCTCAGACGGCCACAGATGGCGCCCCCCGAAGTAGAGCCACACCTTATAGAAGCGCCCGCGGTGGTACACCACCACGTGCTTACGGTCCGACAGGTGCTGCACGAAATCTAGCCACACACAAGTACATAATCAAACACACACACTCACGTAATCACACATGCATGTACACACACACATAATCACAAACACAATCGCACATACTCACACACGCAAACACACACAACCACATACAATCACACACACACACACACACACACACACACACACACACACACACACACACACACACACACACACACACAAAATCAAACACATACACATAAGAGGAATTCTGTATACTGCAGACAAACACACTCAACCACTCAACAAACATACTCCTAACCCAAGATGAAATACTTTAAACAATGTAGCAATATCCACTCTGGGATCAGCAGAAACATGATGGACTGTTTAGTACATACACACAGAGGTTGTGCTCTCTGAATGTTAGTTGGCCATAATGAGCTGTGTGTGTGTGTGTGTGTATACGCCATCCCATCAGTGTGGGGTCACGTGTGTGTGCTTTTCAGTGTACTGGTTATATTTATAAGACACACTGTCATGAGGGAGAACACACACACACACACACACTCACACTATTGCCCAACCTAATACGCTATTGAGTTTTGCACTGTAACCTCATACCAAAACCCTGCCTGACCTCCTATATTCACCTGCACTGTACTTATATTGACCTACTGTATGACCTCCTATATTCACCTGCACTGTACTTATATTGACCTACTGTATGACCTCCTATATTCACCTGCACTGTGCTTATATTGACATATGACCTCCTATATTCACCTGCACTGTACTTATATTGACCTATGACCTGCACTGTACTTATATTGACCTATGACCTCCTATATTCA
>NW_027468565.1:26034248-26081748 GCF_046254945.1 Alosa pseudoharengus | reverse complement strand
GATATATCCTGCATGTTTCTTCATAATACCCCACAGAATGACCCCTATATAACAATTGTGATGTTGCAGGAGTGGAGAGATGTTTAAAGGACAAAAATAAATTATAGAGAAGAAAAAGAGGAGCTTGATGGGATATATTTAAAATGTAGATAGAAAGAAACCAAAATGGAAAGAAGAAAGAATGATAGAGAGGCAGCCAAACAGAGAGAAATAAAAGAATGTTCCATGTTTGGAAAGGTTAATGTGTGGTAGGTTGGCATTGGTTTGTTGGCAGCTAGCGTTACTTATCTCAGGTGGGTCATCGGGTCAGGGAACTGACACACTGGAATCAGTCATGCCTGCCATTGGCTAATCAACAACCAGGTGCCCACATAACAACCAATCAGCTACAACCAGTTTGGCATAAAACAAACATGACAGCACACTAACATTAACTAACACACACACACACACACACGGTACAGAAACATCAACATAACCTTACACACACATATTAAGTATGCAGAATCCCACATACACTACGATACAGAAACATCAACATAACCTTACACACACATCTTAAGTGTGTAGCACCCCACACACAGCATACAGTATCCTCAAGGAGAATTAGAGGTCAGATTGAACATGGTGAAACAATGTCTAATGTTTAATGTTTCAACTGGAAGCAGGCTGACATGAAAGGGTTAGGCTGACACACATTAATACGTCCTGCAAGGACATGTGCCTGATATCCAACTCAGTGGTAGGGACGCATGTTTATAGTAATATGGTTATGGATCTTGGCAGACACTTTTATCCAAAGTGATGTACAATAATAACAATAAACATTATCATTGAAAATTATAGGTGTAAAGTAGTCAATATCGCCTATATGCATTTAAACAGAATGATAACAATAGCAAATCGTCATAATACAATAACTATAGGATACTAGTACTGTCTTAGTTGTAGAAATGGCATAAGAGTGGATTAGAATGTGTGTGTGTATATAGTATAGACTTGAGTGTACACACACACACACACACACACGTGAGGTGGAGTGGTGTTTGGTGCACTGTGTGTGTCACATTAAGAAGCTGCAGCTTGCCTAAAGTCTGTCTCAGTTCTGTTGCATAGACACAGTGTATGCTGCAACATACTGCATGGGCAGGGAAAGACATTTTGAGTAAGACGTTTATAAGATGTTTGTAAGATGTTTGCGGTGTGTTAAAAGTAGAGGTGGAAGAGACTCTCGTAGCAGGTGGGGATGGGGAGGGATGGGAGGAGAGAGAAGGAGAGAGAGTCCGTATTCAGTCTGATCACAGAGTCATGCTTTAAACTCGATATGATGACCTCGCCGTCCACAACGGTCCCCTGACCAATGAGAGCCGTTTTCTCCATGCTCCGGACAGGCCCCCAGCGCTGAGAGTCCACACAGAAGGAGGTTACCATGGTTTCGGTGTTGTTTCCACCAATCACCAGCAGCTTGTCTGTGGCACCCAGGAAGTAGAGGCTGGGCATGAGGGCATCTGTTCGGGTCAGAGTGGGCAGGAGTTCTGACCAGCAGTCTGGGGGGTGGGGTGGGGTGGGGGGGGGGGTAGGAAGAGGGACGATGAAATGACATGAACAAGGACGGGAAGACAAGAAAGGAAAGATGAAGACAGGCAGGCAGATAGAGAGACAGACAGACAGATAGACAGACAGACAGGCAGTGATCCACAGGACAGAACAATGCAGAATCCCCCTCATATACAGTATGTACTTATACATGGTACACCAATTTCACCAATTGCAACACTTTATACTTAGCACTGGATATACAGGATCCCAGGGACTCATTCACACTTCCCCTCACACACTCTTCCCCTCACACTCACACACTCTGTGCTTCTCCTGTCTCTTGCCTCTGTCTCTCTCACTGTTGGTGGTGCTGTATCGGAGCACCAGGTTCTCCCCAGTCCGGTAGATGCCTCACACACTCAAACACTCACACACTCAAACACTCACACACTCACACACACACACACAGACACAAACTCACAGTCACCGTGAGTGGTGCTGTATCAGAGCGCCAGCTTCTCCCCGATCTGGTAGATGCCTCACACACAAACACTCACACCCTCTCACACACAGACACACACACACACACACACACACTCTCACACTCACCTTGGGTGGTGCTGTATCGGAGCACTAGCTTCTCCCCGGTCCGGTAGATGCCTCACACACTCAAACACTTACACACTCAAGCACTCACACCTTCTCTCTCTCTCTCTCTCTCACACACACACACATATACACACACACACACACACACACTCACCGTGGGTGGTGCTGTATCGGAGCACTAGCTTCTCTCCGGTCCGGTAGATGCTGCCCAGCACGTAGAGGCAGTCACCCCGCGCTGCTGTGAGGGGTGAGTCGTGCGCCAGCGACAGGCTGAAGCGGAAGTCGCTGAGCGGCAGCGACGCCACGAAGGCCCAGCGGTCGGCCCAGGGGTCGTAGCGCTCCACAGCGGTGTACAGGCTCGTACTTGAGTCAGGGGTCACCAGCGAGTCCAGGTACCAACCGCCCACGGCGTACACACACCCCGCACACGCCACTGCGCTGAAATGACGTCTGTGCTGTGGACACACAGGAATACACACAAAACACACACACACACACACACAAACATTAAGCCAAAATTCTAAAGTCAATAATATTAGTTATAGTGTAATTGATGTAATAATTAACAGCATTACTCATAGTGAAAATCATCACCTGAAAATCAAATGGGGTCGGCTGAGATATTGGGTATATTACAATTGACCAGTACATTAGATAAAAATATATACCGGTCCATCAAATAAAATTAAAAAAATTAAACCCCCATTTTATCCAAGAAAAGTAACCAATCAGATCCTTCATTACAATCTAGCTATGTAAAAATAAACTTCTACATTTCGCATGAGATCATCATGGGTAATGATTGATCAACGTTCTGAACTAAGTAGCAAAACCACCAGGCGAGTTAGTTTAACAAACAAATTAGCTTAATAGGACATTGCGAAATACTGCTCTCAACTGGATGTTACAACAGAGATGAGATGCGCTCTCTCTCACAACATGTTGTTGGGGTCGCCAACATTTTGTGACATCAAAATAGGGTCACCTGCCAAAAAAGGTTGGGAATCGAATCCCAGTGTAAATGGTAGCAGTTCACAGTAAATTTGGTGTAATAGTCTAGTTGACTCTGTTCATTCCATTATGATTGGTGTCATAACTAGATTGACATCTTGAGTGACTGTGTAACTGGTGTAATAAGTAGTTGAGAATAATGTAATGTGAAATAAGCATGACTAGCAGACTGCTGGGCACCTTGATCATGGATGTAGGCACTCCTATTCTCTAGTACTAGTATTGACAGATGCTATAGTCTCCTCTGCACTGTAGTTTAAACATTCTAACACTGTAGCTTTGTAGTTTACTAAGCTAAGTTTAAATGTTAAAATGCTTACATTATAGCCTAAATGTTATTCCATTGTTGTAAGTCGCTTTGGATAAATGTGTCTGCCAAATGAATAAATGTATTAAGTGGGTCTAGGGGACTGCTCGTAAGTGGGACTAGCGGACTGCTCGCCAAATGCTGAGCATCTTAATTAAAGGTGTATTAAGCGTGACTAGTTGGCTGCTAGTAGGCTGTTGTGCATGTTGATTATAGGTGTATTAAGCGTGACTAGCGGACTGCTCACATGCTACTGTGTACCTTGATCATGGGTGTATTAAAGCTGCAGTTGGCAAGATTTTTTTGATCATATTCACTGAAACCGACAATATGCTCCGAAAGAACAACATAAATCAGCCGGTTTAAGAAAAAAACCCGCACTTCTACCTCCACCTAGAGCCTGTTATTTGTTTTGCAAAAATCCACAGCTCCCGGTTCTTCTGGTCCAATCAGAGCAGGGCTGTGTGAGATCTGACTGTCAATCACAATCTGGTGCAGTCTGGTGCGCACTGACAAGCACAAACTCGATGAGAGGGTGCTCGGTGGTAGTGGGGGAGGGACATGAGAGTTGTAAACATTCAAAATTTTGGCTAAGTCCCCTCAATCTGTCAGACTTGCCAACTGCAGCTTTAAAGGGGTGGTTCAGGATTTTGGAAATAGAACCTCATTTCCAAGTTAGCAAGTGTGATATTTATCAGTGGAGACCATTTTCAACACGTTTCCTCCCGTCCTTCTAATTGCAGAGTTCGCAGGTGCTAGGCTTACGCAAGTCAACGGTATGTGTTAGCCTGCCACTAAAAACAGTCTTACCCACTCCACAGTACAGTGGCAGGCTAACACATACCGTTGACTTGCGCTAGCCTAGCACCTGCGAACTCTGCAATTAGAAGGACTGGATGAAACGTGTTGAAAACGGTCTCCACTGATAAATATCACACTTGCTAACTTGGAAATGAGGTTCTATGTCCAAAATCCTGAACCACCCCTTTAAGCGTGACTAGCGGACTGCTCGCATGCTGCTGTGCACCTTGATCATGGACGCCACTGGGGCCCACTGCTGGGTGAGGGGGTTGTAGCGGAAGGAGGCCATCTTGAACTCGTATCCGCGGGCGGCCCGGTGGCGGTAACCTCCGATGAGGTAGAGGTAGTTGAAGAGCACCGCCGTGGTGAAGCACCACTTATCCGCGTGGAACGGCATCTCCGTCAGCGGGGTCCACCCCGGAGTCTCCACCTCGTCCCCCTCCTCCAGGCGGAAGACCCTCCGCACCGCCTGCGTTTCCAGAGCGTTCCGTGCGCTCAGGTTCTCCTTGCGCAGGCAGCAGAGGCGGGGGGTTCCGGCGGAGCGCAGGTCCGGGAGCAGCTCTCTCTCGCGGGGCTCCAGCGCATGACTCATGTGTGGCAGCTCCAACAGGTGAGCACTCAGGTAGAGGAGCACCTGGTGCCGCAGCTCAGGGCAGCCCAGCCGCTTGGACAGCTCCAGGTACGCCGGACAGGTGAGCGGGGTCAGGAGCGAGGACAGGAGGGCCAGCAGGCGGGAGGTGTAGGCGGAGGAGAGCAGGTAGCTACTCACCTGGAGGTTGGTGGGCAGGTGAGCTGGCGCCACACAGAAGTGACCCAGGAAGTAGAACTGCAGCAGGCTGTGGAAGACCTCAGAGGGCACGTGTTCTAGAACAATCCGCCGCTGGCTCGTCTCGATCATACTGGAGTGGGAAAGGGCCCGGAAATATTCGCCACACTCTGCAAGACGCTCCAGGTCCACCTGTACACACACACACACACAAATATAATTTCTTCTTGCATACCTGTTGCACAGGTAAGACCTTTAAGAATCGTGCATGAGTGTGACTGTTCTGACATACGTAGAAAGTGTGTGTGCTTGTCTGCACGGCCACCATTGCTGCGTCGTCATGGTAACCGTAGGTCCTGGCTGATTGGTCAGTCTTCCACTCCTCTGATTGGCTGTAACTGGACTCCTCCTCCTCCTGAGTGATGTCACTGTCCAGTGTGAGGGGCAACTGTGTGGTCTGCTTGGTGCGGACCCACTTTGATCCGAACTGCACCCATGACCAGAACCACAACCAGAGCACAGCAAGCCACCGCCACAGAACAGCCAACATGACGTCACTAACACACACACACACTCACTTGTTTAAACATTCAATCTCTCTCACACACACACACACACACAATCTTTAGCTTCCATTTGGTCACTGAGACAGTCCATGTGTGAACCTGAGGGCAGTCACTGTTTACCTCAGCAATCTGAACACAAGCCCTCCTCCCCCCTCAGCAGTCCATGGACTCTAAACACAAGCCCTCCTCCCCCTCCTCCTGCCCCTCATATGGGGCTCAGTGTGAAGCAGCTCCCACAGGTCACAGCGTAGCCAAGAGAGCCTCAAATAGAACAGCGCAGAACAGCCCGGAACGGCACAGAACAGACGGCTTTAAATAGGCATTTCCAATCCCACGGGCTCACGCTGCCAGCCGTCCCAGGCCCTTTCTGCTGGCTCCTCCTGGACTACAGGCTGGAGCCCTGAGTCAGCTGCCCAGGTGAGAGGCAGTCCAGTCAGCTGTGAAATAAACTCAAGTCCCAGGCTTCGCTGTTCAGCAGGCCTCAGCTCAGTCCAGAGGCAGTGCTGCACACACACACATTCCTGGAGCAAGTGTTCACTGGAGCCACATGAGCAGGGAGACTCTCTTCTCTCTCACACACACACACACACACACACACACTGACACACAGACACACACTGCCTCTCCGGTCTATTTTAGGCAGCCCGAGATTTAGGGACCCTGTGCAGAAATACGATGCTACCGAGTCGTTCAGTTTCACTCTCCAGTGTAGACGAGTTCAGAGCAGGGAATAACTACAACTACTGTGCTGTCATACTATGCTTCTGCACAGCGGTGAATGTCTGGTTGACATTCATTTGTGCGACCAGGCATGTAATACGTCTAATACATCAGGTGATCTTTAAGTCCAAGTGAATGTTCACACCAAATTTGAAGAACGTGTCTCAAGGTATCCTTGAGATATCGCGTTCGTGAGAAAAGGACATACAGGTGGTCACAGTGACTTTGACCGCCAAAATTTTGAGTTTTTTGAGTAATTTATTTTAAAAAAAAATTTACCAAATTTGAAGCATTCTTAAGATATCGCATTCACAAGATCGGGACGGACAACCTGTGAACATGTGGGAGGCACGGAGGCCTAAAAATGACCATTAACACACCCTGTCTGTGCCCCTCCAGCTTCACACACAGTATACTGACTGGACAAGAATTACACTCCAAACATGATTATTATTTATTTTTGTTTATTAGCAGTAATATATGCATAACAGATACAACAGTGTCAATGCAAAGACAGAAAATAATAAATACAAAATGAACAGCAAAGTTGTGAACAAACACATGAACTACAGCAACAGTGCTGATTGTTAATGTCAACCAAGCCATGGTTTTTGGTAGGAACTGTAAAAACACATGTAGTGGTAAACTTGCTTTAGATGAGATGAAGTTAGTAAAGCCATTTAGCTGACGACAGATTGTCATCAATATGCTAAACTCTGAGATTAAACAAACACCAAGGGAACGAAGCCATCATATCCCACACACACTTGTGCTAATGCCACTGTCAATATCAGGAGTGTGTGTGTTGGGATGAAAACATACCACCACGGGTGGCCTTCTCAGGTAAACCCTCATCTCCTAATGTCTGAAGCAGAGCACTAACACATCATGGCCATCATGACTAGCAGTGTAGGTATAGGAGGCCATTTACCAGATCAATCCGGCCCCTCACACACACACTGAAGTTACATTTTGGGTACTTCATCTATTCTTCATTATTGTTTTAAAGAATTAAACACACCCGTTGATTAGGCAGAATCGTTCCTCTCCTATCAAATGCATTCTTTGTTTGTATGTATGCTATTTAAATGCCATAAACCACACTGTACTGTTTCCATAACCACAGTCTTTTTTACAGCTCATTCCAATAACTGGAGGAAGTCTACATTCTTTTGGCTGTGTCTTTCAGGTAAGTAAAAATATGTATCTTTGGAGGGAAACCAAACTCAACTGGCAAGACACAAACAAACAAATAAAAACAAATAAACAAACCATGAACAGAGACTGAGTAGAGTTATGAGTAAATAAATAGTTCAATCAAAATCAAGATGAGTGTCAATAAATCAAGTGATTAGCAACCAATCACACATGAAGTCTACTGGTCATGCTTCATCGGACAACCTTTTTAGCATGCTACACAAAACGCACCTAACTTCTATCAGCTACCACTCAACCCTCCTGCCTCTCCCATATCAGCTGCACCGCTCCAACACAACATTACTGACTGTGGTGCACTGAGAACATTCACCTCCTACACTGGAGCATCCATTAGCTCCGTCTCCACGCTGCTCAGCTCCATCACACAACTAGACCTATGCTAACCAGACCCCTGCTAACCAGACCCAAGCTAACCAGCTAACCAGGCCCATGCTAGCCAGACCCATGCTAACCAGACCTATGCTAACCAGACCCCTGCTAACCAGACCCCTGCTAAACAGACCCCCGCTAACCAGACCCAGACCCATGCTAACCAGACCCATGCTAACAGGACCTATGCTAACCAGACCTATGCTAACCAGACCCCTGCTAACCAGACCTATGCTAACCAGACCCCTGCTAACCAGACCCATGCTGACCAGACCCCTGCTAACCAGACCCAGGCTAAGACCCATGCTAACCAGACCTATGCTAACCAGACCCATGCTAACCAGACCACTGCTAACCAGACCCATGCTAACCAGACCTATGCTAACCAGATCCCTGCTAACCAGACCCAGACCCCTGCTAACCAGACCTACGCCCGTGGCTACACACATGGTAAGGCAACAATGCAGTGCTAACGCTTTCCTTCTGCAGAGATACAAGAGATCTAAAAGGACAGGAAGGCAAAGATAAAGACAGAGGGAAATATAAGGATGGAAAGAGAGAGAGAGAGACAGAGAGAGAGAGTGAGAGAGAGACAGAGACAGAGAGAGAGAAGGAGGGATGGTGGAGTATGGAGAGGAGAGAGAGAGAGACAGAGAGAGAGAGAGAGAGATGATGACACATGATGAAACACATGACAGAGGTGTCCACCTTTGAGCTGCACGCCCAAATCCACAGTTAAGAAACCGCATGAATAACCATACAGAGCAGTTCGGTCATGCTTTACATTAAGGAGCCTCGGCTAACAATACAGAATGAATAAAATAACATTAACAAACTATTAAGTTCAACATTGAAAGAACATATTTAACAGTTAATGTGTTATTTTAAAATGGCGTGTATCTGATATTACTAACAGAAATCTTTAATCTAAAGATCACCAACATGACACAACACAAAAATTCTTTCTATAGGTTGGTGTATGCCAAAACAGTATGGACCCATATAATGGAACTAATGAAATATGACACTGTCATAAAAATAAATTAAATATGAAAATGAAAAATAATTAATAAAATTAAATAAATTGCAAAAAGCCTTGACAGCTCCTGCACAGGTAAAAAAGAAAAGAAAATGAAATATCTAAAAGTATCAAATGATGAAATCACTATACATTAATACGTGTAAGGGCTGTAGTCAGGTGTGTCTGTAGTCAGGTGTGTCTGTCAGACAGAGGATAAGCGCTAATTTGGGATTCTATGAAGCATCATGAATTCAATTGACTGAGGAGGCACCAATGCTGCACTCCAGCAAGGCCTTGCGCACTACCGGCAAGATACACAAGAGGGGGCTACAGCCACAGTTCTGCTGGCCATTCTAAACGAGAGCCCTCTTAAAAGTGACCACAGTAAACACAGGCGTAAGTGAGTCTGTCGTTTTAAACAGCAGTAAACAGAAGTGGACACAAAGGCTTCTGATATGTTGGGTCCACAACAAACTAATCTAACATCATGATGTACAGATGTGAGCTAGTATAGAGAAATGGTATAGTGTATAAGTAAAGCGTGTGCTAAACATGGCTAATGGTGCTAGCAACAGCTTGTCTGTTTGCGTCAGGAGTTCCCTGCTGTGCATTAGAAGAGGTTAAACCCTTTCGACTCTCTGGTGTGCTACCGTGCAGGTCTCGTCATGTCGTCTACATGCCAAGAACGATATTAAAGCAGCATGACAGAAAGGAAGAGACTTTGGACAGGTCAGTCGTTCCTGGTAAGAAGCACAATGCAAGCCCAGGTTCTTCATTTGAAACCGCCGTCATGCTTTATAGTTCTGTTGCAACTACTGATGTATGACAAGAAGGATTCCTCGCACAGTTAGAGGAAATAAAACCGTTCTGGAGGGAGAGAAGATGAGTGTGTGTAAGTATGTAAGTGTGTGAGCGTGAGTGTGTGTGTGTGTGTGTGAGTGGAAGGCGGGGGACTACTCCAGATGAGACATTCAGGCGGGCTTCAGGCGAATAGCTTCTTCTGCTTGAAGTAAGCATCAAACCTGCATAGGGCATAGTCCTAGAAACACACACACACACAAAAACAAACACATTCGTGTTTATTACGTTTTAAGACAACATAGTGACAGATGGATATTTATCTGGCCTTTGTGTTTGTTTCAGACTGTGATCTATTAGTGTCTTCTATGACCTATAGAGACCTGTAGAGTGATAAGTGTGTGTGTGTGTGTGTGTGTGTGTGTGTGTGTTTTGACAGTACCTTTGACCTGATTGATTATGTGCTCCTTATGTGCTTCAAAAACACACAGAGGCTCAACAAATGGGAGCACACACACACACACACACACACACACACACACACACACAAGCTTATGCTGAAACGCACACATACACACACTCAAACAAGCACATGTTAACTCACTCACACACACCACTCACCATGTAGCCAAACTCTATGGTGGAAATCCGGGCCTGGATGATGGACCAAAGTCCCCAGAAGAAGTGTGACGCCAGAGCATACCTAAGACACGTCCACAGAGCATTTAGACAACATTCACACGTCCATAGGGCATTTAGACAACATTCACACATCCACAGGGCATTTAGACAACATTCACACGTCCACAGGGCATTTAGACAACATTCACACGTCCATAGGGCATTTAGACAACATTCACATGTCCATAGGGCATTTAGACGACATTCACACAACAGAGCATACCTGAGCAGTGTTTGTAATTATGCCGTTTAAAACAACGGCGTTAGGTAACAACGTTATTTTTTCAGTAACGGGGTAATCTAATTAATTACTTTTCCCGTCGTTACAACGCCGTTAACGTTACTGGACGTTAAATGCGGTGCGTTACTATGCATTGATTGAATAAACTGTGTAATCCGAACGCACCCCTGGCTCACAGCTAGTGAGGAGGTGGGTTAATAACGACGTAAGCGATTATTATTGGCTAAGGCAGAGTCATGTTTCATGATAGCCAATCAGAGCCAGTGTTTTTACACACTTGCCAGCACACGCGCCACACACAAACACGCAACAGCTAAAATAGAGATTCGACGAAACAGCAGAGGTCAGGAGCAATCCGATGAAAAGTTGGCATTTTCAAGGTGGAGATATAAGCACTACTTCAAATTCATTGTGGTCAAAGGCAAGAACGTGCATGTAATGTGTACATTATGTCCAGGAGCGAAGACTTTGTCGACATCCGTTGTAAGCAACTCTAATTTAATGATGCATCTCACACGCATCTAAAGCTAGTGGCCAAAAACACAGATACCTCCACCACAGATGATAGCTCGCTATCCACTAGCAAAGAAGGACTCGGAGCAAAGTCCTCCAAGCAGCAAAAGCTAGGTCTTTCTGCCTCACAACAAAAACCTATGACACAGGCTGAAGTCAACCGTAGGTCTGTCGATGTGCAATATCTTGAATTTCCCCTTGGGGATCAATAAAGTATCTATCTATCTATCTAATAAATATCGAAAGTTATGTAGCCTACAAACACCCGTCTGTTCTACTCATTTCAACTGGCTGCTCAAAACTGCTCAAAAAATCTAAATTCTTTGACAACTTTTTTTTTTATAGCAACAGTAACGCAAATAGTTACTTTCCCTGGTAACAAGTTACTCTTATCATAGAGTAATTCAGTTACTAACTCAGTTACTTTTTGGAACAAGTAGTGAGTAACTATAACTAATTACTTTTTTAAAGTAACGTTCCCAACACTGTACCTGAGACACGTCCATAAGACATTTAGACAACATTCACACAACATTTAGACAACATTCACACAACATTTAAAACATTCACACAACATTTAGACGGCATCAACAGAACATTCACAGTTTACGCACTCCCACACATACGCAGAACATTTATATAACATTCAGTTTACACACTCACAAGAGCAATTTTTCATACCTGCATATTCACATTAACATTAAAGGTGCTCTAAGCGATGTCATACATTTTTAAGGCTAAAACATTTTTTGTCACTCACAGCAAACATCACCTCACCATCCACTAGCTGCCTGTGTCCTGAATACACTATAAAAATAAAATAAAAAAAGGCAACCCTGGGACTAGTGTTGTCACGATAGCAAAATTATGACTTCGATACGATACCTGCCATAAATATCACGATGCTCGATACTAAAACGATACTACGCTGAAATCCTAAGATATCTGGAGAAGAAAGGACTCATACCTCCTCCAAGTGTATGGAGTCATTTGTGTTGAATTCGGTGCACTTTTGTAGTGTGCAGGTCAATTCTGGATTCTAAACTTCTAAACTTCCTACATAATTATTATTTTTTTTTATAGTCAGTAAAATAGTAGGCCTACTTTGTGTGATTAAGTCCTTTATTGTTTGTTATAGTTCATTTACATTGTGTTGTGTTTTGGCAATAAAGTAGCTTTAAATAGCCAAACTAGGCTAGATCTAGGTCAGTGTTAAAATTACTGCATGCAAATCACTGAATGCTATGCAGAGAGGCCTAATCTTTAGGCCATCTGATGTACAGTATAGGCTACCCTAGGCCTTCCCGTGTTCATGGGATTTCTTTGACAGTTGCGAAGGGGGAAAATGTGAGGATAGTCTTCTTTGCGCCCAGTGTACAAGTACGACGTTCCAACCACTCAGGTCTTCGTCAGATAGGCCTACACCAGGGATCACCAAATGGCGGACCGCGGTCCGAGTCCGGACCGTGACGTGATCCTATCCGGACCCAGACCATAATAGCCTAATTTAGATTTTCACGTAAGATTTCAAAGCTGCGCTAAATGTTTCGTTGGTTAGGATAACAGCATTTACTTCAGGAGCTTCAGGAACCATCATTTCGCTTGCTGCTACTCAGCCAGTGAAATCTGTGAATTCTGATAAAGTCGAGTCAGTGAGTAAAGTAGCCTACTATGGGGAAGAGACTGATAGCCTGAAACGAGCGAGGAGAGGAGACGGGACGAGAATCAGATGGATATCTAAGTTAACGATAAGTAAGTTATTTTCCAATCATCGATACCACGCAAAACTGTCACGTCCGTAACGCCAACTAGGCTAAATATGGATGTGACAGTTTTGCGCAGAATTGCCCTGGACCTCTTCTATTCTGAGACAGGCGATTTTTAAAAGCGCCAATTTGAAGCACCTCTATTAGACAAAGCATATTGAGCAAGCATAGGGTAGGCTAGGCCCATTCAACAGTGAACTGAGACAAGGGTGGCACTAGTGAGGCACTGATTCAAGGGTGGCATGAGGCAAAACATCCAGATAAACAGAAACAGGCTCAAGATAATGTGAAATTAGCACAAAAACATTGGGGAAACCAGATGCAAACACCATACTCATAAATTGAAGGACAAAAAAACACAAATACCTTACTCTCACATAAAATGTCTTTGTATTTGAATAAAATTTAATACAAACATATTAAAGTTAATTATCTAAGTTGTCTGTCACTGGGCTATGCTGTTCTAAAACAAATTCCATCATGGGGACATTAAAATATAATCAATTTTATTATATTACTGTAAATGAAGATATACAAAATATACTCATCCAAGACATTTCCCCCACTCTATGGCCATCTATTTTTGTAGCTGTTACAATAATTTGACCTGCTTTTTTGTCTATTTGTTTATTTTCTCAAGAAACTTAAGGTTGGTATGAAGGAGTGTATTGTGTATGTGAGCAATTTCATCTTCATCACAACAAGTCTGGGCAAATTATTAATTAAATTTTCACGTGGGGTAACTTGTTGCAGGGCAACCACATAACCGGTTCCATGTGTTTGAATTGGATGACTTCCATGTGTTTGAATTGGATGACTAAAAGTTCTCAAGAAACTTATCTGCCTGAATCTCAATATTCTGATCACAACAACTCTGGGCAAATCACATCACCAAAAGTAGGTTATTGGTTTTACCAAAATAATTTGGCACTATTTTTAAACTACAAACCTATAAAGTATTTTGATACAAAATATGATGCCATTTTTTCCCAACTAAATAAAATAAAAATTACAACATACTATTTTGTATTTTACATACATGTATCAGACATACTGCCTATCCCTGGCTGTTGGCTGCAGCAACTCAAGCTAGGTAGTACTGATTGTTTTGTGTTTGTTTTGTGTTTATGTTAGTTTTGATCCAATTTGACAGCTTTGCCCACCCAAAATTTCTACCAGCCCACCCAAATATAGTAGCCTAGCCTAGGTTAGAACCAGCCCTGCCCTGCATGGAGACATATTTTACGATAATAATGAAGAAAATGTTAACAAAACTTTAGGTCTTTGTTAACGGAATCTCCCGACCCTCATTCATCTATTTGCGCAACAGCCCACATTCTGCCTTCAATCCAGCGAGACAAGTGAAATAAATGTGTTTTTTTTTTAAGCTGTCATCGCCATAGGCACGATATTTAGGCTACCTCTGTTAAGCCTACACAAAGTTGCGTATTAAGGAGTATTTCCTGATCGGGGAAACCTTTCGTTCCGCAGTTCAATTGTGAGGCCAATAAAGGCAAGTGTGTTGGCCACTTACATTTCTGACGTCTGACACTTCACACTGCTGCAAGTACATCAAGAAAGTCCCGCCTTACACCATGTTAATGGCAAATCGTAGACTAGGATTTGGGGTGGCACCTGGGGTGGCCAATCGAATCTCAAGGGTGGCCTGTGCCACCCGGAGCCACCCCTCTTGCACCGCCCCTGTATATATATTATACATACATATACATAGCCTAAACATTATAATGCTCCGGACCTTTGCTTGAGGAAATTTTCCGTAACTGGACCTCGCTGAAGATTAATTGAATACCCCTGGCCTACACCATTACCTGTTGCAATATATCTGTGTGCATTCCTACATTACGTCTATTTCTTTGATAACATGATTTGCTACCACGTACTGTAACAATAAGCCGCTATTATTATTAGGACTCAACACGCTTTGGTGGTATGCTGTGGGCTTTCATTAGCGGTCTACATGCCATGACAAATATTACCAGTAGTACTGACCGAACATGAAATAGATCGTTTACAAGTTATGGTAATGTTATTATGGCGTGAACATTGCGTTTTTATCACGTTAGCACCCCATGATTACAGCTCGTTATGTCTCGTCAAAATGATTAGCCTACAGCTCGTTGTCTCGTCAAAATTAATTGATGAAGGAAGGTTCGCTTTATTCCAGAGAACCACTCGTTTCACTTAGGCTAGACTAAAACATAAGAGAAGAACTTGGCACTAACCATGTAGTCGTGTTTTCTATAGCATATTCGTTAACCTGTCGTTCTTTGAACTCTTTAAAAATGTTGGGATATGTCTGCGAGGTGTTTAGCCAAGTTCCATGCGTAGCCTACTGCTTTTAAATTATTTTGAAACATATTTTACAAACGGGCCTCTGTGTACCTGATGGCTTGCCTTCACTATTCGCGATGTATCCGAAATAGTTGCAGATTTCACTGCACCTTTTGTTTTATCCACAAGGCCTAGAACTATCGGCAAAGAACTATGTTGACGTTGGCTGCGCACTCACTCACTCAGAGCTGCCTGCTTGACACGCCCACTTGCCTAGATGCGTGCAAGGAGCAGTGAGAGCAGCAGTTCACACAGACACAGAACTTTATTATTTTAATAAAGTAACGATTCTAAAAACGTCTGAAATCGTATCGTTTTTTGCGTGAAGGCATCGTGATACCTTTTTAGTATCAATACACCGTGCAACACTACCTGGGACAGCCCATTCTCCAAAAACGGCCACAAAACAACTTGGGCAAACCTTGCCCATAAAAAACATAACAAACTGTTCCAGCAAATCAACGACGAGATGCACGTTTAGGAGAGTTTCAATTGCATGGGAGGGAGTGGTAGGAAGTAGCGAGCTAGCTCTCTGTTTTGTTTGAACGTCAACAGAAGTGACATTACCCAGCATCGCTTAGAACACCTTTAAGACTTTTGATAAGCAAGAGTGTAAAACACACACACATGTTCAGTCTGACATAACTGGACACCTGAGATGCACTCACATACATTACGAATGTAAAGAACTACAGGTCAGTTTCCCCTGCATGGACTAAACCCCCCCCCCTACACTAAAGCTTTTTTCTGTGAAGATCTCCACTGACGTGCTCTTTTAGTCCATGATTAGGCTTCAATCCCTGTACAAGAAAACGGACCTAAAATGACGCTCATGTTGCCATGGCAGCACAAGAGGGAGCTCACCGATTGGCCTCGAGCATAAGCTCCTCCTCCGCCTGCAGGTGGTTCTCTCTGCCAGCGTATCCTCCGCTCTCTGTCAGGTAGTGACGGATGAAATGCAGCTGCAGGTAAAAATACACACACACACACACACACACACACACAAACATAATTTTAACACACTTTTAGCCATTCTCAAACACACACATTTACCTGTGCCAACAACACAATAGACAAATAAAAACATATCCAGTTAATTCTATATTATGTGAGAGTTGATGTGGTGCTGCTTAGTCCTTCTGGTGTTATGCCCATTTAATCCACTAGGTGGCATGCTCTATGACCCAGCAGTTGCTGAAGTCTGCTACAGAGACTCTGTACTGGACAAGGTGACTTTAGCAAAAGCCCACTTCTGCTCTTTTGCCATAAAATGCAGTTAAATGACTTTCTCAGATTCCACTGTGTGTGTGTGTGTGTGTGTGCGCGCGCATGTGATAAGCACAGACACAGACACACACACATACATACATATGCGTGCACACACACACATACATACATACATACGCACAGGGTGCGATTTGTGTAAAAACCAGAGGGGGGGATGATTTTGAATAAGTTTGTAAACCCTCCCCCCCCCCACCCCAAAAATAAATAAATAAATAAATGAACGAACGATTCATGTCATGGCTAATAATACCCTATATTATTTTTGCCACCTTTGTAACATTTTAGTTTCAGTTTACCGTGGTGTACGACTTTAAACAGCGAGTGTGCTATGATGATCAGCTCCTCTAATGCAGGGTAGAACTACGTTTTGACAAGCATACAAATTCACCTTGTTCTTGCCCCATCTGAAATGACTTCTCTACTTTTGCTGCCTCCATCCTTTCTGTATTTGTTGTGTAAAAAAACGTTATATATGATGGCACTGAAGTCTTAAGTTAGTGAATTGGCTAACAGTGTTAGTTGGTAACCAAATAGCCTACACATTGCGCTACACGCTGCGGCTACGTGCATTCTCTCTCCTGCTTTTGCGTTCAGTAGCCAAGTGCGTAATATTGCAAAAGTTGAAAAAATAAATGTGTTTATTGTAGCCTACAGAAAATAAATAGCCTATCATACTGTCAGTTAATTGCCTACAGTGCAGTGAAGAGTTTGGAGAGTAAAGTTATAGGGCAACTTGAAGTTTTATGAAAATAATTTACGAACCAGAACATAAAGACCATGAAGCTTCTATTTCTTGCAGCTATTAAAACACCCGCTAGATAGTTTAAATACCCACCAACATTCGTTTTTGCAGTACAGATTATTTCTAAAAGTTATTTGTCTACTACTGGCTGATTTAACAAACGAGTGCTTTCTCGTTCGTCCTCCGCAAACTACAGGTGTTTCGGTAGAGAGCCATTGAATAAGCGATGCCAAGCAATTTCTGTAACACTTTTTGTGACATTCAGCAAATATCTCCTCATTTAATGTAAGTTCCTTCGGACAATAGGCCTATGTTCTACTCTACGTGCAGTTGTCCTCCATCTCAGTTGCATCAGATTTCTAATTTTGAAGGTTCTAAAACATTATTATGTTTCACTGAATCCTTCTCGTTTTCTTTCATTTGTCCAGCTAACTTTTCCATTGAACCTAGCCATTTATGATGGATTACACACTCGACATTCTGAAATATCCAGCACGATCAAGGCCAAATTAAGTTATCACGCAGCCACTGTGTCAGCAGTATCAGTGCTGACGGTGACGGTGCGTTTCTGATGTCAGATTAATATGTAGGCTAGCCTACTAGACTGTTCTCACGTTGCAGCGCTTTACTTATATGAAGTAGCATTAATCAATATGAGGGGCAGAGGGGGATAAATGTTGTCCCCCCCGACGATAAAAATAATTTAGCAGAGGTAGGGATAGGAAAACCAGAGGGGGGGAAATCCTCACCATCCCCCCCTACGCGCGCGCACACACACAACACACACACACACACACACACACACACAGTGTTAGCTTCCCATGTATAACATGCAGGTGGACATGAAGCTAACCGTGTGTTAGCATCCTATGTATAGCATGCAGATGGAGATGAAGGTAACCGTGTGTTAGCTTCCAATGTATAGCATGCAGATGGAGATGAAGCTAACCGTGTATTAGATTCCCATGTATAGCATGAAGATGGAGATGAAGCTAACCGTGTGTTAGCTTCCCTTGTATAGCATGCAGATGGAGTTGAAACTAACGGTGCGCTAGTGGGGCAGTGGTGTTCACCTGCTGTTCTCTGGTGGGGTAGTGGTCCAGGTTGGCCTTGTAGAAGGGCCACTGGTCATACGTGTAGTCATACATCCACTCACAGAAGTGGTTCCCGAAGTCAAAGCCCCTACAGACACAGCAGAGCGAAGCAGTGCTTAGAGCACATCAGCATACTTACAGCACAGTGACACACACACACACACACACACACACCAGCGACAACAGATCCACAGTACCAACAGTCAACACAATCACACACACACAGAACAGAGACAACAGATCCACTACCAACAGTCAACACAATCACACACACACACACACACACACATACACACACACACACACACGAGACAACAGATCCACAGTACCAACAGTCAACACAATCACACACACACACACACACACACACACACAACAGATTCACAGTATCAACAGTCAATAGAATCACACACACAAACACACAGACACACACACACACACACACATACACAAAAATAAACACTTACAGCACAGGGACAATACATTGCTAAGCAAAGGCCCCCACAGGAACAACAGTCAAGGTAAAGAAAGGTCCCTGACATTGACTTTACTGATTGGATTATGCTGTTTAATTCTTATAGTTCTAACAGTCAACACAGTCACACACACACACAAACTTTTTTTAATATCCATATACCTGTAGTTGTAGCTGCTGTACTCAAAGTCAATGAGCATCAGCTTCTCTGGAGCGTCCGCCTGCCTCCCATCCAGCATCAGTATGTTCCCTGAAACACATGGGGCCAGAACTGGACGAATGAAAGTGTTCACGTCAGTATAACATGTGAAGTGACCCACCGTGACCGCGC
Organism: Alosa pseudoharengus; assembly: GCF_046254945.1. Lineage (NCBI taxonomy): Eukaryota > Metazoa > Chordata > Actinopteri > Clupeiformes > Clupeidae > Alosa > Alosa pseudoharengus. The sequence continues at coordinate 26,062,541 of NW_027468565.1, read as the reverse complement.
ACATGCACACGCCCATGCACAATGGCCACAATGCAACACCCTTAACGGATGCAGCCATGCTTCAATTAGGTGTCCATTTTAGTGGGCCTGGCCTGGTACCACACGCTTCTATGTGCTTGTGTATGTGTGTGTGTGTGTGTGTGTGTGTGTGTGTCTGTCTTACCTTCCTGTACATCATTGTGACAGAAGACCACAGGAGAATGAGTCGCTGCCAGCAGTGATCTGAGAGAGAGAAAGAGAGAGAGAGTTGGAGAGGGAGAAGGAGAGAGGGAGAGAGAGTTGGAGAGGGAGAGACTGAGTCACATTTCAGAAAGTAAAAATTACAGCTCCACATTCTACTGCTACTATGGAACTCAGTAATGCAATCTCTCTCTCTATCTCTAACACCCACACCCACTCAACACATCTCTATAAGAATCAGGTCCACTACTGGTTACATGATGGGGAGTGTGTGTGTGTGTGTGTGTGTGTGTGTGTGTGTGTGGGGGGGGGGGGGGGTTCACCAACGATTCCTGCACCTCGTTGGCCATCATACCAGGAAGAGTGGGGGTGGAATGTTCCATTATCATTTATCGTTAGAACACACACACACATACATACACATTGCTTTAACCTTTCACCCACATAGTGAACGTTTGTGTATCTGTGTGTGAGGAAGTGGTTAATTGTGTGTGTGTAAATATCTGCGCACAAAAGTAGGTAAGAATGAGTGTGGAATGTGTTTATGTTTGTGTGTGTATGATGTGTGTGTAAATATCTGCGCAAATATGTGTGTGTCTGTGTGTGTGTATGTGTGTGTGTGTGTGTGTGTGTGTGTGTGAGAGAGAGCCAGATTTAGTGAACTGGGCATGTGCGGAATGTGAGATCCTCTGAGTTCTGCTAATCACAAGCTAAGCTTTAGGGGGAAGGGGTAGAGACATATAGACACACACACACATACATACACACAGACATACACTGCCCTTGGTATTGTATTTCACTGGCTTACAGCCCACATATAAGGACTCCAGGAGCTTGACAGAACATTTCAACACACACACACACACACACACACACACACACACACACACAACAGAGACAACAGATCCACAGTACCAACAGTCAACACAATCACACACACACACACACACACACAACAGATTCACAGTATCAACAGTTAATAGAATCACACACACAAACACAGACACACACACACCTTCATGGCAACAGACGACCTGACATCAAAACAACACTTTTCTATCCCACATCTATCCCACACTTCTGGTCACAGCACAGCACAGCACAGCACAGGCCACAGCACAGCACAGCACAACACAGCATAGCAAAGCACAGCAGAGCACAGGCCACCCCACAGCAGCATCAGGCGTCCAGTGAGACTCTTGTCAATCTCTGCTTGTCTGACCCAGCAGCAGCGTGTCTTCTCCAAGCCCTCATTTTCAGGGCCTCTCACGCTCTCCTCCTCCGTCTAGCACATTCTCGCCCTGTCCTCACTCACTCTCCCCTTTCACACTATCTCTCTGTATCTCTCTTCCTCTCCCCCATCCTGCTTGTCTATCTATTTCGGAAAAACTTGATGGACTTTTGGATCCTCCCTCTCTCTTCATTCATTCATTCATTCATTCATTCATTATTTCTCGTCTCACCTCAGGTTGTCCAGTTCATTGGGCAGGTCATACTTCATCAGCTTGTTGAACTTCTTTATGTGGGCGTCCCGGACAAACTTCAGAGTCTTTATCTGCTCCATGTACCTGTGACACACACACACACACACACACACACAAACACACACATAACTGTTAACCTCTGGAGCGAGACTGCTGCTCTGCTGCTGTGGGGTGTGTGTGTGTAAGTGTGTGTGTGTGTGTGTGTGTGTGTGTGTGTGTCTGTGGGGGATGTCTGGGTGTGCATGTTAACATTTCCATATGTTTCCAACTTTTATTTTTCTAAATCTCTGAAACTGAATTCTGAAACTTTCTCTATTTTTCAGGGCACAATGATCCACATTTCACTTATTTGACTAATTAGCTGGTTAACTGCAGATTACATTATACTGTTGTATTTTGTCAAATGTGTATTTGTAAAAGTCAGGAGCTGATCTGTGTACCGGTCAATGGTCCCGAAGAGCCATTTAGGCTCCTTGTTGAAGGGCATTTTCATGCCGTGGAAACGTGCCATCTTCATGGCGATCTCCGAAGAGAGCTCTGGAATGGCCAACTGGTCTGTGCGCAGGCGTTTGCTCTGCAGGTAAGGCACAGACAATCAGAGTGAGTGAGTGAGACAAAGTACTGTATAAGTGGGCATGCCTGCTGGTATGTGTTTTTGCGAGAGGATGAATAGGTTTGTAAGTGTTTGTGTGTGTGTGTGTGAGAGAGAGACATTTCATTCATGCCAATAAAGCACAATTTGATTTGAGAGAGAGAGAGAGAGAGAGACAGGCATGTATGTCTGCGATGTCTGTGTGTGTGTGTGTGTAATAGATAGAGCCTTACAGGTATGTACTGCTCTAGTCTTCCCTCAGGAAAGATCCCAAACAGTCGAGGGCCCAAAGTTCGCTCTGCCAGGATGGCAAACATCACACTCTCTAAGACCAGAGAGTCCACCCCCTGTAGTACACACACACACACACACACACACACACACACACACAGTCAGACAAACATGAAGGGAAAACATAATTGAATGTACTTGATAACATGATTGCATAAGCCATGACCTTTAATATGAGCCACGTTGTACACTACACAGTGCAATTATGATCCACAGACCGATTAGTCTACCCATACCACTGACATAACTTCATTCTACCTAGGTTAGTCATGACCCTGATCCGCTGATTATTAGCAGAGAGGGAAGGGCCGGTGGTCTCTTCTCAGGACAGTAGGCTACACACAATCAACGCCGAACTGCACCAGTGTGCTCCGTACCTGTAGGATGGCTCCATATATCCGTAAAAGCACACGGGCTGGTTCATCGCCAACTGGACGGACATGTTCTGGCAAACTGCACTTGTAGAGGAGATTACTGAGTCCTCCACTACGAACCCAAAACACACACACACAGAGTGAGGAAGAAAGAGAGAGCGAGAGAAGGAACTAGGAGATAAAAAAGCAACTAACATGACTACAGAAACATGACAACAGAAAAATATGAGAAAACTTTTTCATAAACTCCATAAACTATTTGGCTTGTCACAACAAACCTGACTATACTAATTTGGAAGTCCTGTTCAGAGATGGTCTTCCACGACCCGGACAGAAAGTCTCGACACCAAGCGAAGGCTCTTCCGCGAGTATCCCGGTCGACCTCGTCTCTTCTCCCGTCCCGGTAGGACTCCGCTTCGGAGTCGTCATCCCCATTCGCACCACGGGGACTCGGTGTCCTCCGTTGTATGTCGTTAATCGCCAGCCTGGCCCCAAGCGCAGGACTAGTGTTGTCAGTCGTGAGTGTTGAAGATATTCCCCTGGTGGCTCCGGGTTTGAGAGAAGCACCGCCGCTGACAGTAGTGTGTCGGCTCGACTGCATCGTGGCGTGCTGCCTGTGGAAGTGTGTCGTTGGGTATGGATGGGTTACGAGAGTGGAGCGAAGAACCGGGAGTGACAGTGGGCGAGCAGAAAGTCGCACTGAAAGGGATGTGATAACACTAAGAATCATCTGATAGGCTAGACCGCATGATGACAAAGTTACGAGAGGAACCGGTTTATTGGTGGCGATAGCATTGACCAAAGACCGAATTCGACCGATTGTTTAGTGGCTGGTTAGCTAGTTATTTGGGTCGACTGTGCTCTAACGGCACTGCATGCATCGCTTATATTCCCGACGGCTACGGTTATAACAGAGAATGTCTAACAAGGGGAGAACCGCCACTCTCGGGAAACTTCCGGTTTCTGAACTGGTTGCAGTTCCTTTTCTGGTTCCACATGAGGGCGCTCACGAATAAGTGCAGAATGAACGGAGGCCTATGGAGCTGTACCCCTCAAATCCACTTTTCTCGGGATATATTTTTCCCCCAAAAAAATTCGAATGTTGCAGTCGAAAGAGGGGGCAGAGAAAATACAAACCACTGAGTATTATATTTTTTGAGTCACTTATTTGTTCTAAAAAGCCTCAATGACGTCATTCATTAGCAGAAAGCTAGTGTGTTGTGGGCAACAACGACCTAACCTGTAAGAAATCGAAAGGACGTGACTACTCGTTCATTCAACTTTTGACCTATAATCCATATCGAGCTTGCAGAAACCACAATCAAATATTCAATTTCTCAACGACAACCAGTTGAAAGAGACAAATTTAGCCGTCTAGCTCCATAGACCCCCATTGTTTTTGCACTTATTCGTGGTCGCCCCTAGCGGAAGTGCAACAGATTGCAGGTACAATGGAGTTAATAGGGAGTGATCCGGCTTTCCGTAAACGGGCTCTGGTTATAATCCATGGGACTCGCATGTTAGAGGTCCTGGCCACTTCCTCGTCTTTTGGCTGCACACACCCCTGTTGTCAAGTCATTTTGTATGACTGACAAGAACTTATCCAATAGTTTTCAAGAACTGTCATCGTGTGCTTTGTCTGCTGTTGAATATTAAGAATCGTCATTGGTCAAACGTCTTAGTCCCGCCTATTTAACATACAAAGTGTTGATTGGTTGCCGTGGTACATTGCATTATGGGTAATGACGTTTATCTTAACCGACGTGTTTGAGTAGACCTATTTGAACTTAAAATTCACAGCTAACAAAACAATAAAGAAATGTGGTCTAAACTACATAGTTCAGATAAAAAGCGTGACAAGAAACTTTCAATAGACTCATTTAAAATATGAAAGTAAAATATAATGATCCTAGATGACAACCCTAATCAAGTCTTCTTGGAATAGGCTAGCCTACTCTTTGATTAGGCCTGAAATTCATCAGACAAATGGGGCCTACCTCTAACAGGTAAAAGGTTTATTTAGCCTACTTTAACAATCGAATAAATAGTGGGAATGTTCAATCTAAAATGTTTTGTTTAATGTTTATATAAATTCGAATCATCAATCAGTGTCATATTTTTCATGCCTGCAATTACGCTAACAGCGAGCTGATGAAAAATACGAACAGGTCTGTTATTTAGGAAATAGCATGAGTTGGCTGGTCATAGATGTGGCTTGTCACAGCCTGTAGGCCCTACCTGATAACTGATCATGTTGGTAGCACCTCATGTCGGCATAATTCCGGTATCGCCTTAAGACTGACTGGGCTCTGAGAGTAACCTATAGCTTCGAAAACAGATTTCTAAAAAGGTTTCTCGGCCATTTGGTGGATGGGTTAGTCTTACCCTGACTATGTTCTTGCCAGGGCGGCACACTGTTCCTGGAGAGGGCCTGTCTTTACTGCGCCTGGCCGCAGATGGCGTGGCGCCCCATGACGGTTCACGGGTGGGTTTCAGCACCACCCGCAGTGAACAGCTCCTCCAAGTCCGCAGGATCCCACAGGTCGCCCTGGAGGAGTGGGAGGCGCGCTGCTGTTCTAGTGTTAACCCGCATGGGAACCAAAGAGAAAACTGCAGTGATTTTATATGCCATATGCCTTAGACCTATCCCTAATCAGAACAATGACACCAGAACCGGTAGATCAGAATGGATGCTATGCTCACCAGATGTCAAATGTACTATATGAATTAGGCTACACAAGGGGGGCCTATTGTACTGATTAAATGACAGCACTAAGACATGTTAGGCTATATTTCTTTGATAGGTAGCGGAGCAAAGAAAATACATGAGGTGACATTAAGGCATTTTGGGACAATAACGATCTTTGGAGTCATCAGCAAATGAGTATGTGGAAGAAAGAGTTTGTGTGTTCGTGTAAAAGCGAGGGAATCTATCCGTTGGCGCGTAGGCTATCTGCAGTGCTTTCCCCTCCGCTCCGCCGCTTCAGTTCACACTGAGCATCGCGTTGCTGCCGCAAACCTTATACGCAGCGTCCGGAGCGACTGAGCTCGGAGTGTGAACGAGCGCCCCTCCCTTCCCCACCACCCCCTCCCCAGAACGCACCGACGCTACGTCTGCCGCCTCCCTCCGCGCACCACTGGCTGTTAGTCGCGTCGAGCTGCTGACATTTAGCAACGAGTCGCCTGTGTTCCGCAGGTGTACAGCAGGGCGTCTTACTGCGCCTCCTTCGAGAAGAAAGCTTCGGCTGATACAGACATAGTTTCTATTCTTTATTTGCCGTTAGTATTTGTGTGTGTCCTTTCGTCATTTCTCTCTGCCGACGTGGACCGTGAGGTTTGATTTGATGGTGCTGAGTTGACGAATCTGACAGAGCCAGGGGGTCGCGCGGCCGGACAGCATCTGCATTGTGGCGGCAGCGAGCGGGCGGACCTTAGGGACAAACACACGCACGCACGCACACACACATAAACACGCACTCAAACTCTCCTCTCTTTCGTCTGCTTCCTTCACCATCGACTGTGAATGGGCATCGAGCCGACCGCATTTGCAGTCGCTTTTTAGAAGAGTCCTTTCTGGAAGAAGATGGCGGACCGGGCCGAGATGTTCTCGCTCTCCACCTTCCACTCTCTCTCGCCTCCGGGTTGCAGGTAAGCACGGGGCAGCTTCATCACGAAGGGCGGCTATGGGGACGGGTTGGCTGTGAGGAGGAGGGAGAAAGAACAGGGACGTAGTCAGCTGTCCTCCTTCACGGACATGTCCGTTCTGTTTTGCATCTCTGTACAGGGGCAGCATTTCCTCTCAAAAATCACATTACCATGAGTGCGCAATGCTGTTCTGTGCCTGCGCTGTGTTGCCCGTGCTCAGAGATAGATGATGCTGTTGTGGCGTTTGCCTTGTGTTTCTGTGGTGATTGTTTCATGACTGTATAACTGTTGTAGTAAATGAATACGAGCGAATAGATTCTTGTCTATTCTGGCTGGTATTATGACTTGATTATGAAAATAAAAGATGGCAAAGCTTTGTAACTGGGTACCATCCTTACTGAAGCCATCGTGTGGTTTGCATGGTGCGCTTTCGCTGATTCAATTACCTCACTAGGCCCACGCCCTGTTGGGCCAACATGTCCTGTTGATGCTCGGGTACGGCGGATGAATCAGTGCTATCATGTCATACATTACCAGCCAACGACCAGGACAATCACACGTAAAGCTTTCAAACTGAGCCTAGACGAGATGGCGTTGGTCCAGAAACTCTTAAGGTTGTGTCTCTCAATGTGATCATTCAATATACTCTCTCTAGGAGGACCAACATATTTGTCTACGTACGTGATACATTATACAGTTACAACAATAATAACAACTAAAACGCATTGAAATGTGTCTGGTTTAGACTAAAATAAACCTAAACGTAAACCTTCGCGTCATCACTGCTCCCCATTCAGCACGAGAGACAACAATGATCGGCCATTTTTTCCTGTTATTGTTTTGATATCAAATCCTTATTAGCGACCATCACATTGAGCCCTAAACATCTAAAGAGAATGGATATGGTCTTCTTAAAAAAAAGACTGTTTGCCTTACCAAAATGCCTTACCAAACAGTATTTATCATAGTAATACCTGTGGCTATGCGAATGAGTCTGAAAAGGATGTGTGTGGGGGGTAGGGGTTGAGAAAGGTGTTCAAGACTCCAATCTTGACAGTGCACCTAATTTACTTAAAGCTCTTTCGCATAAGTGTGTGTGTGTTTGTGCGGGTCTGTGTGTGTGTTCGGGTATGAAGGTCTTTGTGGCTGTATGTCATTGACACTCAAAGTGAAGGAGCATTAGTCTCATCAGTCATATGGAGAGGAGACCTGTGCTCCAGTCATGCCTCAATGTTCTGGAGTATGGAGGCGGCTTCTCTCCCCAAACCCACCCAGTCAATTACATTACACACACCTCCATCTGAATACATCTCCTTCTGACCTTGGGTTCCATCCATCCTCCATCTGAATACATATCCTTCCGACCTTGGGTTCCATCCTCCATCAGAATACGTCTCCTTCTGACCTTGGGTCCGGGACCGTTAGCCCTCCTGGAGGCACGCGTCTGTGATCATGTGACAGGAAATCAAAGCTGAGAGTGTAAAAAGGCACCACACACTCATGGATTCTGAGTAGGCGCAGGGACAGGACAGCGGTCGTGTGGCTACAGGCTCGGGGACAGGACAGCGGTCGTGTGTAAATCAGGAACTGCCCGATTTTATGAGGCAACATCACTGATGGACGCAAGGCCTCATTTCACCTTTGGGTCTGTTCTCTTCCTCTGGTCAACTCTCTCTATCTCTCTCTTTCTGGATCGTTCTCTGTTCTCTTGTTTTCCTGTCCTCCTCCGTCCATAGAGGCTCATGTCTATTCCTCCTCCTTTGCTCCTCCTCCTATTCCTCCATACTCCTCCTCTCATATGTCCTCCTGAGCTCCTGTTCTCTCTCTCCATGCTGATGGGGTTGTGTGACATGAATGATGAACAGGCACTGAAGGACGCGTGGATGTTGGTGTTTATTGTTGTTCTTATTGAAAAGCTTCCTCTTAGCCTTCTAACAGCATCATTCTCTCCCTCTTTTTCACTCCCTTTCTCCACCCACTTCTCTCCCTCCCTCCCTTTCTCTCTCCCTCCCTCTCTTTCTCTCCCTCTCTCTTGCACTCTTTCTCCATATCCTGCTGTTTCATAGAACATAATGCTACACATAATAGGCAAATAAGTCAGGGAAAGTCTCTTTGAAAACATTTAGTGCCTCAGCAGTCTGTGGACTCCTGCAGATGTGGATAGTCTCAGGGGCACGACTGTGGACTCATGCAGATGTGGATAGTCTTAGGAGCATGACTGTGGACTCATGACGATGTGGATAGTCACAGTGGCTCTGCTGTGGACTTATGCAGATGTGGATAGTCTTAGGAGCACGACTGTGGACTCATGCAGATGTGGATAGTCTTAGGAGCACGACTGTGGACTCATGCAGATGTGGATAGTCACAGTGGCACAACTGTGAACTCATGCAGATGTGGATAGTCTTAGGAGCACGACTGTGGACTCATGCAGATGTGGATAGTCACAGTGACACGGGTGCCAGAGGGGACTGGTGTCACTGATGCTGTTATGCATGAGAGTGCTAGACCTGAATGGGCTCCTCTCAGTCAAGGAGTGTTTCTGGACACAATATTCTTTAGATCTGTGTGCTTGTGTAGTTCTAGTAACAAAGAAAGTCAGGCTATTTGCCTATATGGCTCTTGTGCATGAATGTGTGTGCGTGTGTGTGTGTGTGTGTGTGTGTGTGTGTGTGTGTGTGTGTGTAAAAGAGAGAGAACAAGATGGAGAGATAGAAGCAGAGACAGGGTCAGAAGTAGGAGGCAAAGTGTTTGGCTGCATTTTTTGTGTGCTAAAAGTTTTTATTAATGCAACATTTGGCTTTGGCTTTCAGCCGGGATGCTAACGTGTTAAAGCCCTCAGCATCTGCCAAGCCCTCCTTCTGCCCAGATGCACTTTGGGAAATGCCCCCAGTCAGAGACAGCAGCACAGTACACTACAGTAGGTCTGGGTTAGGGTGAATGGGAGGGCACAGTGTATACTATGAATGGAAATATGCAGGATTATTAGTATGGACTTGCACACTTAGCATGTACTTCCTACATAGAGCCTTTCAACTGTCTAGACAAACGTGTGTTCCTAAGGCATTTCTGATGCCACAGAAATAACATTGATAATGTAACTTGTAATGTAACTAATGGTAACTTGAGGACAAAAAACAAAGTTTTGATGTCGAGCATTGCTCTAAAGTCTGATTAATATACATTTCAAAGTATCTGTGTTGGTTTTGAACGTTTAGTGGACATAATACGCAAGCTGTACATATGGATGTGTTCTGTGGCCTCTTGAAATACAAAAGCTTGTGTAATGTCCTCTTGTGCTGAAAGTGTTATTTCCAAGGACAATATCACTGACTACAGTCAAACACAGACAGACACATACACACGTACACACACACACACACACACACACACACACACACACACACACACACAAACAGAGTGTCCTAACTGTAATGGTTCAGTGTTGCAGTGAGGCTGCTGTCCTCAGTGTATTGATGTGCTGAGTAGGGCATTCTCTGTCCTCTTTCTCATTGGCACACACACACACACACACACACACACACACACACACACACACACACACACACACACACACACACACACACACACACACACACACACACACACACACACACACACACACACACACACACCTTATTTTTTGCTGCAGGTGTAAATGTCTGATCATGGCATAAGCACCAACTCTGTGTTTGAAACCTACAGCATGTTGAGAATGTATTGCAGACTAGTGGCTTGCGGGCCCTAGAGGTAGACTTGGTTTCAGGGTTTAGTCAGTCCTTTTAGGCAAGTCCCTCCACTCGGCAGCCATATTGCAACGCTTTTTGGGCACTTATCAGGCATCTATTTCGGCAGAAATGCGCGTGCGCAAGGCTTCACAACACCAATCTTGCTCCAGCGGCGAGATCACAACACATGATTGGCACGATGTCTTCACAGTACACCACATGATTGGCTCAATGTATTCACAACACACCATATGATTGGCTCAATGTATTCACATGTCGACGTTTTGCCACGGAAGGGGTGTGATATGTGTAGACAACTGCCATATTGGCGTTACAAACTAACTCCATGCATTTCTATGGAGGATTTTTTGAGTGCTGTGTCTCCTCATTAGAAAGTCTCTGGTTTAGTTATCTTGACTTTTATCTTTGGTCCCAAGAAATGCATGTACTGGTAGGTCTTTTGATCTTTTGAACCTAACAGAAGCCTAGATGTTTTCTTATGGCTGGAGAAAATAGATAGAGGCCTGTAGTTGTGCCTGTGTGTGTGTAGTGTGTGTGTGTGTGTGTGTGTGTGTGTGTGTGTGTGTGTGTTTGGTAAGTTGCCATCTGTTTGGTAAGTTACTGACACACATGTCCTCCATATCGGTGGCGTGTGTGGTTGGGTGCGTTGTGTGTGGTTGGGTGCAGTGTGTGTGGTTGAGTGCAGTGTGTGTGGTATAGGTGCAGTGTGTGTGGTTGGGTGCAGTGTGTGTGGTTGGTAAGTTGCTATCTGTGAGGACCAAGGTCTGGTCAGTGCGGTCCTCCATGTTTTGGGTTAGTGTTTGGTTATGTCATGTTGAGGTTGTGTTTGGTTATATCCTAACATCTCTTCAGCCGTTTATCTATTCTCCAAATCCAAGTAATTCCCTCTTCTCTCCCTCCCTTTCTCTCTCTCCCTCCCTCTCTTTCTCTCTCTCTCTCTCATTTTGGTGGAATTTAGATTTTTGTCTGTGTGTGTTTCTGAGGATATTTCTATGTGTTTGTGTATCTGTGTATGTGTGAGATGTGATGCTGCTTCGGTTAGATGTGTTGATTGGGTGTAGGCAGGGGGTAGAAAATCTGCCTTTAATATTAATACATAACAGACAGAATCGGAATCCTTTTTCTCTTTTGCCCTCCCCTCCTCCCATTCTCTCCTCATTCTCTCTCTCTCTCTGTCTGTCTTCCCCCTCTTCTGATGGCAGGGATAAGAGGCTTAGTTGAGCTGAACTGAAGGCAGAATTCATTTTGCCCCGTGCCTGATGCCCCTGTGGTTGTTGCCCTGTGTTTGATGCCCCTGCTGTGACGGCTCTGGCTTTTCCTGCCAGCCCACTGCGCTCCCGAAGCACGCTGGAATAAAAAAAAAAACACCAATAGGGCGGCTTAATCCACCACCGCGCTGCGCTGGACGGGTCTGCTCTTAATCCTCATCATCCCCCGTGTGTGTGTGTGGGTGTGTGTGTTTTACCTCGGCACATCTGTGTTTGGACAGAGGTCTTGTACATTCCTAAGTGATTTTGTGTGTTTGTATTTTACTTCTACTCATCCGCTTTTGCTCACAAACCTAAGAACATTTCTAAGTAATTGTGTGTGTGTGTGTGTGTGGTTGGGTGTGTGTGTGCAGCAGTCAGAGGGTCCTGTAAGGGCTTATCATCCCCTGCATCCGGTGCCTCATCTGTGATATTTATGTCAATATGAAGGAGTGAGGCAGTGCGCAGACAGCCAGGCGCTGACTACTGATTGGTTCAATTCTATCAGGAGGTGTGGTCAGGCTGATGCCAAAAGCTTTCAGGAAATGAGGAGACTCTCTCCTGATCATATAGTCACATGATTAATGATGTCATCCAGAGGAAAAGAGTAAAGGGGGAAGGAAGAGAGTGATTTAGAGAGAAAGAGAGAATGAGAACAGGAGTAGAGGAGGATGGGTTTGATCATGAGGTAAAAAACAGAACAAAGATAAAATATTTCAGCTTAGGTCGGACTCAGGAGGTAGACATGACACACCACACACACACACACACAGACACAGACAGACATGAGACACAGAGATGAATAGAGAGAGAGAGAAAGGAGGAGAGATAGAATATATATGTCTTGTGTGTGTGGTTATTGTCACTAAGGTGGATAACACACATTCACACACAGACAAATCTCAGACACACACATGCACATACTAACATTTCGCGCAGACACACACTCCCACAGGCTCATGCACACACGAGAGTGGCACACACACACACACATTTTGTGTCTCTCTCAGCACTGTGAGTGAGTCATATTGACATTAATATGATTCACAGAAGGTCTGCTGAGTTTAATGCAGTTTCCCTCTCTAGGCTCTCACAGTTCACATGGTGTGTGTGTGTGATGTAATATTTATAAGAAAGTGAAAAGAAGCATATTGCTGCAGAACTGGACCCAGAGGCCCCTGAGCTCAGGGCGACAGACAGGGCAGAGGAGCTTCGTCAGGAGTAAGGACACACACAAACACACACACACATTGAAGTCAGGGACACACACACACACACACACACACACACACACACACATTGGAGTCAGGGCCACACACACACACGCACACACATTGGAGTCAGGGCTACAGGGAGAAGAACACACACACACACACATCAACTATCTCCTGGATGTTCTCTCTCTCTCTGATACTCTCTCTCTCTCTCTGGTTATTGCTCTCTCTCTGATTCTCTCTCTCTCTCATTCTCTCTCTCTCTCATTCTCTCTCTGTGATTTTCTGTGTTCATTTGGGTAACTTTCATTGATTGGAAATCAGTTCTGGCCTGAACAGAATCTGTGTTAGGGGTTAAGGTAATTTCAAGACAAGACTGACATAATAGCTGTGGGGATTTAAGTGCTTTAAATGTAACAACTTGTGATGGCTTAACTTTAGGTGAATCCAGAATTTGAGTGATCTCTTTTGAATATTAATCAATAGTGAAAATCGGCCTAATTCTGCCCTGTATGCTTTTGTGGGTGTCTTTCTTTGTATGTGTAAGATATGCCTACACAATTTAGCAGGCAGGGTATCTCCAGGGTGTCTGTCCACATTTCTTTTTATTGCATAAAATGCTGTATCTCTCTCTTTCTCTCTGTATCGCTCTATCTCTCTTTCTCTCTGTATCGCTCTATCTCTCTTTCTCTCTGTATCGCTCTATCTCTCTTTCTGATTATCTGTATCTCTCTCTCTATCTCTGATTCTCTGTCTCTCTGCTCACCCTTCCCCTGGTCTATAATTAATGGATAATCACATGTGGTGTAGTGCAGCAGCAACTGGACCAGTGATTAATTTACAGTCTAAACTACGTTACATCATTTTTTTTCTGGTATCTTAGGCATAATACATACATACATCTCATGCATATATTACATACAGTACATACATCTCACGCATATATTACATACATAACATATTATATACATCAGTGGTTCCGAAAAGTAGGTGTCGCCAGACGTCAAAGGGGGGTCGCAAGATATTTTTCAGAAATAGCATATTTTAGCCATAATTGTAACAAAAGATAAAGATGGTAGTTACATTTCAAATAAAAGTCTTTCGATTTTCTTTGTCCCTTCTGACCCCTGGTGTGATTACGACAGATAAATGACATTAGCAACAGCATCAGTTTCATCATGGTTCAGTATGGTTGTTAAATTTTAAATAATGGTTGTTAGGCTGTTATGTTCTCTTGTGGTATTATGCTTGTGTTTCGATAGGCCTATTAGTGCGTGTATGTCGTAACGTTTGTAGTTCTACCACCTCCAGGGGTAGTGGGGGTCACAAGTCACTGGCACCGTTATTTTGGGGGTCACAAGCTGAAACGTTTGGGAACCCCTGGTGTACATTACCTCTCTAATGATAACAGAATTCCTCTCACATAGTCATTATGGCATTAATGTCTCATTTCTAATGTCTGAGGGAAGGGCATTTTAGAGCAAGATGAAGATGCTCTACTCCAGCGGTTCCCAAACTTTTTTCCCCGCGGACCACCTTCTACACCCTGACTCAGCTCGCGTACCCCCACCATCCAACACATAAAAAAGTAACACATTCTATTGACGCATTCCAGGCATCGTGTTTAATTAGCCGCCCTACATGATAACATAATCAAAATGTGCAACTGGTCTATGAGCTCTCACGCTAAAATGAAAAACCACATTAGAATGGTTAGATAGCATCTCACTGCAGACCACGCACTGTGGCTTTGAGCAGTCTGTCTCCCAATCCACGTGAAGCCTATAGGCCTATATGCCTCATCATACTTTCGTTTTCTTCACGCAGTCTTTTCTGTCTCGTTCCCTTTTATCCTCCTGCGCTTCACCTCCACCTTCATTAGTCTGCCCCCCATCCCATTCCATCGTTACCTGTGTCCTGCTCTGTTTCTCTCGCTTCTTCTCTTCCATCGCTTTAATTAGGCCTTTTGGACAGTGTCCCTGTTTTTAGCCAGTTTTAGCTACCTAGCCTATACTTCAACAAAACTAACGCGCCAGATATTCTGGCTGCCCGCAGGAAATCATGTGTATTGTGTGTAGCTTATATTTTAATGAATACATAGCCTATTATAGAGTTTACAAATTATTTCCTTTAATTTCACATTTCCATATTATTATAACCCGATTCAAAAGTATGTATTATTTATGAATTAATTAGATTATTAATTCATTAATAATTTTTAACTCCTTTCCGCCATTGCCCTTTTCATCTCGCGTACCCCCTAGTGGCAGTTCGCGTACCACAGTTTGGGAATCCCTGCTCTACTCAAACATACACTGCAGGATTGATGCATATATACGCAAGTCCTTCTTCTCTCTAAACACATGGCTAAAAACAAAGTTGCAGTGTAAAAAAGGTCCAAGGTCAGTGAGATAAGGGCGTGCAGCAGAGAGGGTGAGACTTCAGGATGGAACACATCCCATAATATACAACCACAGAGGAAGCAGGGGATGAACACACGACATACGCCCGACACAGACAACTCAAAAGGACATCCTACATCTACTGCTGTGGGGCAAGAACTGGAGGTCTCGACAACATTTACATTCAAATGGGATATGTGACTGAATATAAAAAAGGGATCACATAAACGTGCTCTCTCTTCTCCACTGTATAATACAACAGGAATCATTCAGTTCTGAGGTCTGTGATATGTGTGTGTGTGTGTGTGTGTGTCAGTGTGAGCTGAGTTTTGAGGTTTGCTTTGTGTGTGAGTGTGTGTGTGTGTATTCTTGGCCATTAGAACACCATGACACAGCGCCACAGTCTGTTCTTTGATAGGTTGTCGTGGAGACAGCAGTAGAGGTGACCTCATTGTGGTTAACCCTCGATGAGTCTCTAGGGGTTCCTGCTAATGAGGTGACATCATCCCCTCTCCATCTGACAGCTGGGACAGAGACCTGGCAGGATCCCTGCCCCATGTCGCCATGACAACAGAGGTGGGGGATGCAGGTGGTTCCCCCGGAGACTAGAGATGGTTTTCACCTGTGGTGTCTCCGGGGCCAAGTTAAGCACTCACGTGCACACACACAGACACAGACACAGACACACACACACACACACACACACACACACACACACGAATACACAAATATTGAAATACACACACCTAACAAAATCACACACCAAGTGCATCCCTTATCCAGCTATAACAATGTAATCAGCTTTAGTAACAACTGATTGCTCCAATTGCTCCATCAGCTGTCCCTCATACACCTTTCTCTCTCTCTGACTGTCCATCCTCTCAATCTCACTCTCTCTCTCTTTCTGCTGTAGAATGTGTGTGTGTATAAGGTTTGTTGATCAGCCGATGTGGGGGGCATTTTTAGCCCTGGTCTGATAGTGGATGGTGGACAGTGAACATAGATTTTCTGGGGGTCATCTATTATTCATGGTCCAGGGTTATAATGGAGCCTTAGACTCAAAGTGGCCTCCGTGTAATTGATATGGCCTGACCTTTGACCCCTAATCTCTGATCCGTTATTCCGTCTCATTTTCCTCTCTCACACAGAGACAGAGAGACATAGAGAGAGAGAGGTTTCATTTAACAGTATTGACCTGCCATTCAAACCTTTACATTAGTGTGTATTGTGTATGTGTGTGCATCGTGTATGTGTGTGTATCGTGTATGTGTGTTGTGGTGTCCGTGGCTATTTCCAGTGTTGTGTAAAGTTTGTGTGACCTTTGTAAAACCAGAGGGCCACAGATTGACACTAATCCAGTGTGCTGAATCCCTGTAATATTTCACTAATGACTTATGATACACACACACACAAACAGACATGCACTCACACACAAAGAGACACACACACGCACTCACACACAAACACACACACACACACACACACACACGCACACACTCACTCACACACAAACACACATGAACTCAAACACACACACACACACACAATCACAAACACAAATGCACAAACAAACACACAAACACACACAGCATAATTACTGCCGTGACTGGAGTTGACCCTTCAGTGTTTTGTATTCACTGCTCAGTTGACATCCAGATGAAAGGCCACCAAAGATCCTTTATCAACCGTCTCTGGCCATACAGACCCAGAGTAGAGCAGGCTGGCAGAGTGGCAGAGTAGAGCAGGCTGGCAGAGTGGCAGAGTAGAGCAGGCTGGCAGAGTAGAGCAGAGTGGCAGAGTAGAGCAGAGTGGCAGAGTAGAGCAGGCTGGCAGAGTAGAGCAGAGTGGCAGAGTAGAGCAGGCTGGCAGCTACATGCCTCCACCATCACCCCAACCAAAGCCCACACACTCATATGGGCAAACACCCACAAGAAGGCCTCTGCAGATGCACCACTCACCTGTAAACACACTTGCAAACCGGCCACAGCAAATTACTGATAATAGTTTGTTTTGTATAATGTGTATTTTTCTGATCTATTCTACACCTATTTTGTTAAACCTATTTTATTTTGTAACACGTCTATTTCTGCACATAGTATAAGTGTGCTTTAGTTATTTTTATTAAACATTGTCATAAGTATTTTGTTTTGTTTTGGACTCCAATCTAGTCGACTATTGAATGGGGGACTGTGGGTGCTTTGGGAAATGTCCCAGGGATACTACATTGTTTAGGGACAGGTGGGAATGGTATTGAATGTAGGGGTGGGGGTTTCTGGAAAGGTTTCAGGGATGTTATATTATTCAGGAACAGGTGATAATGTACCTTTTTTGCATGTCACACATTTCAGGTGTGCTACATTGTTATAGGTTTAAATGGTCTTGAATGGGGGTGACGGCACTCTGGATAGGTTTGGGGTGGGGTATGCAACATTCAGGTGCTCTTAGCATAAGTTCAGAGCATGGGACATTATATAGCCTTACCATCAAGCACTAGTGGTACACAAAACACAAGTTGAACTTAAGTTGCTGACTGTTTGCCTTGGCACACTCACCCAGGTCTGGGTCAGCGGTTTCATCAAGCATGATCATGTGTAACCTGCATTAAATCACTTCTGTTGTGTGTATGGCATATTATATGGCATACTCTTTTATCGACTCTGGTGGTTAGACTGACATATCAATATGATCCTACCCCCACCCCGAGTCCAGTGTTGTGGTTTCCTGGGTGTTAAAGGCTAGGCTACAGGATGAAGGTATGACACAAAATAAGTTATGTGAATGATAAACAGTTTATTAAATCGATGAGGTAAAAAAAACAAGTAGTACAATGACACACAACGATGATTTGCACCTTACAGGTCCAGAAATTGTGTCAAAACATTTCTCACTTGTTTCCCCTCGATTTCGTCATCATCTGCGTTCTGTTGCAGAACTGTAGGCCTAGTTGGTGGCTGGACGTCTCGGTCATACTTGAGAGCATCATTCAAGCTGTGCTCGTTCACAGGTTCTTTCTGAATTTCACAAAAGTTGTGAAGAACAAAACAAGCATAGATTACATAAGGAAGGTCATCCATATTAATGTCCATAACATTCCTCAAAGCAGCAAACCGTGCTTTTAGACGCCCGAATGCACATTCAATCACCTTGTGTGCCTTGATATGTGCCTGTCCATAATGCTGCTCTTGAGGGGTGACTCCACCATTGGGGTATTCGGTCATGAGGTTCGGCATCAGGGTATACGCTGGGTCACCCAGAAGGAACACAGGGACTGCATCCTCACCCTCCACCAACTCTTTCGGACAGGAGGGTATTGTCCCATCTTTCAGGTCCCTGCACAGCTTTGAGTTGGCAAATATGTGCCCGTCTTGCGTACCACCTGGCCATTTCACCACAACGTCCATGAAGCAGTATTTATAGTCACACGTCGCTTGCACATTCAAAGAGACCTTTCCCTGGCTGTTTATGTAGTCTCTGGAGTTAATCCTGGATAATTTTACCTCGATGTGAGTGCAGTCAATTGCGCCCAAGCACTGTGGCATACCGTGTGTTTTGTTGAAGTTGACGACAAGCTCTTGCACCTCGGCTTCCGTTTTCGGTGTGTCGATATACTCGGGACCCAGGAAGGTTGTGATAGCCTTACAGACTTGCCGGATGACAACTGAAACACATTGTCGTGAAAGTCCAAATGCGTTGGCAGTTTCCCGAAGCCTCCCATCGTCACGTAGGTAGTACAACGTGCATGCCACCTTTTTGAGTACATCAACGGGCGCTCTCATTGTGGTTTTCGTTCCTTCCACATGCGGACGTAGTTTTTCGCTCAGCATAATCATGGCCGATCTGGACATTTGAAAGTTGTCGCGCCATTGTTCCGCAATCACAGCATCATTCACAAAATTGTCCCACCAAGCACTGGTTCTTCCCGGCCTCACCCAAAATCGACGCTGCGTGTACGGTCGACGACGACGCAGGTCTGCACTATCGCTGCACACGATGGCTTCAATGATAGCACGCCTCCTGCGTAAGTACGTCTGTGTAACATTGCAAAAATCAGAATATACCTGCGCTAGAGATGCTACCGAAGACAGCAAGGCCGCTATAGCCTGTTCTTCGTTCTCCATGTTGCATTCACTGCTAGCAAGCTCGGAAATAGTTTCCTGAGTCCTGGAGAGTTGCAGCCTCCATGCACCACTTGTAGAGCCAGATGATTTCTTATGGATTTCTTCCGGGAAAAGGGCACTTGGCCATTATCACGTGATACATGCACAACGAATCAGGGAAGGAAACATCGGATTGACAAGGTCCACCCACTCACAGAGAAGTTGTAAACCGGCTCTGCCAATCAGGAAGGGAATATGGACTTGTACTATTATACTATTTATTTATTTATTTGTTTGTTTGTTTGTTTGTTTGTTTGTTTTATTTTTTAACAAGCTTTATTTAAAACAAGACAGGTATACCTTACAAGGACAAGCAGTGCAAGAGGTCGAGAAATGAAAAGTTAGCTGAAAATAAATAAAATGATAATAAAAACATTATGTAAATAAATAAAAATAAGAAAAAAAGAGATCAGTGTACATCTTCATGGTTGTTACACTCGTTTTACAATTAATAAATGTCAATGTTATGATATATTTACCAAACTCGCACATGAAAACTTCAAAATCTTGAAACATTTTTAGCAAACTTATGGATGCAGAATTTGCCATACAGGTTCTGGACTTGTAGTTTACCAGAGACATTAAAAGGAAAGGCTTGTACGTTATCATATTAGATCCTTATGGGTTCCCTCGTCTACACGAAAACGAAAATTTTTGTATTCAAATCAAAATGAGGCTTCTTTAAAATTTTCCCCATTGCAGCTGGAATGGAATTGTAAAGACTTGCAGATTTAAACAAAAATAAAATAGTTTGGATGTAGTCCTACTCCTTGGCCACCCCCCCCCCCCCCCCCCACCGGCCCCCTCTCTCTGTCTCAAGTGTGTGTTTTGTTGTCACTCTCTCTGTCTCTAAAGCGTGTGTGCTGTTGTCACTCTCTCTGTCTCTAAAGCATGTGTGCTGTTGTCCCTCTGTACTGAGCGTCAGTGGTTAATTGGCCTGAGGATGGCAGAAGCTCAGCATCCTGCTTCATTGCAGCATCATCATCAGCAGCATGGCTAAAGCGGCCCTGTTATGAAACTGCCCATCTGAGCTCCTCTGGTGCCAACCTCCACTGTCCCTGTCACGTGTGTCTATGTGTGTGTCTCTCTCCTGGCAGGGTGGGATGGTGAAGGACAGGATTACTGTGCTTTTGCCTCTCTGTCTGGCGCGCGCGCACACACACACACACACACACACAGAGTCAGTAATCAAGGATCTATGATTCTGCTCAAAGGAACTGTAGAATTCCTCCTTAAGGTTCTGGAACAATCATTGGTTTCATTTGGAGTCCTCTTTTAAGAGTTCCTAAGCGTTTCTCACCTCTTTTCCTCAGATCTGTGTGTCTTTAACTGTGATTTTTTTCTGTAGGTTTATCAGAGACTGCAGATATGTTTTCATGTTTGACAAAGTGGGATGCTTCCCACAGGCTAGAGATGAGGTGGAGAAGAACTTAAGACAGGGGTCTCAATTGTTGTAAATTATTTTATTCCAATCACTTCATTTGATTGCAGTATCAGATCTTCTTCTTTTTTAGGTCTTACTGTAATACTCTTGACCATTCTGTTGGTTGGCTGATGGAATTTGTTGTTTCTTTTCATTAAGGCCACTGAGCATCAAATGCGGATTCTGCTGTGGAAAATAGTATTAACTGATGATAGTAAATACCCAGGATATTGTTACAGCTAAACCTAGCTTCTGTAATCTTTCAACCAAGGTAAGGAGTCATGTTGATTAGGGGTGTGCAGTACGGATAGTAGCACTATATTATAGCAAAATAGAAGTTGCGCTATCATGATAGAATGCTATGTTACCCTTAAGTTATAATATACAGTATATAGTCTTGTTTGTTAGTACTTTTTTGGACTGATAGGGTTCTAGAAAGCTTTGGGTTCTGTAAGGGTCTTGAGCCTGAGCTTAGAGTTTGATATATTTCACAGAGGGCTGTGAAAGGAAGGATAGTTGTCTGTTTGAAAATATATTAGCTGGTGTACCTCAAGGACCAATGCTGGGTCCCCACATGGGAAAAGTGACATCCAGGCTTGGAATTTCACCATTCTGGGGGCAAGGCCACTTGGCCTTCAGTTGGGCATATTTGGTGGGGGGCACAAAGGCCACATGTCAGGGCACCAAGGCCAAAGTTAACTATGCAGTAGTAGGCTATAAAAATGATCAAAGTTTAGCCTATTCACTGCAGTAGACCTGCATCACTGCATGAAACATTACAAAAACATGAAACATGACATATTACATAGAACTGTAAATCATCTGATCATCTAATATTTACAGATATCTAGGCTATATATAACATTTATTTTATATTTGGCCTGTTATGAAATCATGTATTGAACAATTTAAGCACAGCTCAGCTTTAAGAAACTCAAATAGCCTAGATGCATGCTTAGCATTTTGTGATCATTAAGGCTACTTTCACAAACTCTTAGTCAACTGTCCTCTGATTTACCAATATCTAGGCGATATGTGTAAAATTTGTTTTGTATTTGGCCGTTATGAAATCATGTGGAACAATTTAAACACATTGTAAAACTTAAAGCCCAAATTTGGAGACATCCATGTATGTCGAACTTTACTACAAATTCAAAACTGGATTACTCTGGAACGGCTTACTGTACAGGGGACTGCTTTACACCTTTGTGTTCGGTAAGGTCTCCTGTTTATTCTGATATATGGTTTGTCATGTGTTAAAAGAAGGGTTCGTAAAGTATTCCACCGAGATGAATGGGTAGGGAGATCATGGGACGCAAAACCTTCAGTAGAATGTATGATTAAATTGAATTATATTATTTACTTTTCTCGCGAACCGTTCAACACAGCAATTATCAGCTAACATCGTTTAAAAGCTGAGAAAAAGCTCTTTCATGTGATACTTGTGATGTCTGTGTGATGAATAGGCTACTTCGCGAGTAGGCCTAGTTTAACTGAGAATGGGTGAATTTGGACGCACTTTCTTGCGCTGTCACTTTCTCCACTGCGTTAAAGACTAAATTAATTTGCTCTGTGAATGCTAAGATTATTTTGACAGGCCACAGGCAAAATCGCTATTAGCAGGACGCAAAGCAGAATATTGAAAGAAGGGGGCACCAAGGCCACCGTGGCCTGTAAACCTCTGATTTTCAAAGGGGCCTCACGGCCAATGCAAGGGGCTACGACGGCCATGGCCGTCGTGGCCGCCGTGAAATTCCTACCCTGGTGACATCTATTGGGAGAAACACCACAACCATCTGACCCTACAACATTTGTGACTTATAATGATAATTATAATAATACTGTAAAATGTGTTTGTTTTGTGAACCCTCCAGAGTCAAAACCCCATATGTTTTTGTTGTGACCTGGGATTGGATCTGCATTATCTCATTATTTCATTAAAGGCATCTGTGTATGCTTAACCTCAGTTACTGAAGGGTGGCATTGTGGATTGTAGGGAATACCAAAAGCACTAATAGTGTGGGGATAACATCTCATTGGTGATATATTATAGTGGATTCAGAGGTGGTGTTTTGTAACTATGTAGGCATCTGGAATTGCTCTAAGGTTCACTATGTGCATTAATGCATGTGTCTGACGGATACTAGACATGCGATCAAGGCATGTAGTCACTGATCTATGTCTAGTGAATGCCCTAGTGCCTAAATGCTGTGGTGAAGGCAGACTTGGTGTTCATTCAGTCAGTTAAACTCAGAAGACAAATGGCACAAGAACAGTATTCTCTTCTAAATGTATTTAATGGACCATTAAAAATCAAATATGGCATTTTCAACACTGGCTGTCATTACGCTCCAAGCTCCGCCGCAGATGTTAATCGAGCTGTTCAGAGTAAGAATCTTAATGGCAGTCAGAGGTACGTGTGGGTTACTACAGTGTTGGTGAAAGGGGTGATGGGAAGTGTAGTTTTAATTAAAAGGTGTTGAAAGGCGGTCATGTCTAAGCAGCGGTGGCGAATCCCACGCGGTTGTAAGTACGGTCGTACACGGAGTAGTATTCCCTGAGGAATACATCTCCCAGAATCCACATGGGCCTTCCACTGAAGTCTTGCTGGGAAGTGGGCTGGATGCCAAACATACAGTATCCATTCTGACCCTGGAAAAGAGAACGGGCAGCATTATGGTTTGTCATACAGAAATAAATGCCACAGAAATTATGTCAAAAACATATAGCGGTGGTAGTGTAGTGGTTAAAGAGCTGGGCTAGCATGCATTAGCCTGAAAAGTTGTGCGTTAAATTGCTGGCTTCCACCGTTGTGGCCTTGAGCAAGGCACTTAACCTCTAGTTGCTCTGGGGAGACTGGCCCTTGTAATATTATTATATTATTGACATATTGTATGTAAGTCGCTTGGGTAAACGCGTCTGCCAAATGAATAAATGTAAATATAAATTTATCTCCATATTTTCATCGCTCTCTGTCTCTCTCTGTGTGTGTGTGTGTGTGTGCGCACATGTGTGTGTGTATGCATGTGTGTGTGTGTGTGTGTGTGTGTGTGTGTGTGTGTGCGCGCATGTGTGTGTATGCATGTGTGTGTGTGTGTGTGTGTGTGTGCGCACACGTGTGTGTGTATGCATGTGTGTGTGTGTGTGTGTGCGCGCGCATGTGTGTGTATGCATGTGTGTGTGTGTGTGTGTGTGTGTGTGTGTGTGTGTGTGTGTGTGTGTAAAACTCACCTGCTCAAGGTAAGCAGAGGGGGGGACGGGGAAGGCCACTCCACTAATGACCACGGTCAGAGTGGGCAGGTTGCCGGCTTGGTCACAGCTGATGTAGTACTGCAGGGGCAGACAGGAGAGGATGATTATTAGATAAAGAGACAAAGGAAATGGAGCAATGACAGAGGTGCAGCAGGTTATTCATGCAGGTCTGTCATGTTATTATCCCTAAAGCTGAATTGATATAAGATTATATTGTAGTAGGTGTAGCACAGTGAAGGGTATAAAAAAGATACTAATGATAGATAAAAGGAATGATGGAGGGGTGAATAGAAATAGATGGGTGAATGGATAGATGGACAGGTATTTAGAGATAGATGGATAGATGGTTACAGGAATAAATGAAACGTCTAATGGATGAATAGATTGATGGATGGATGTATGAATACATACAATGGATAATTGGATGAATGAATGGCTAGATTGATGGATACATGGATGAATGAATGGTTTGATAGATGTGTAGATGGATGAATGGTTAGATTGATGGATGGATGAATGGTTAGATTGATGGATGTGTGGATGGATGAATGGCTAGATTGATGTGTGGATGGGTGGATGGTTAGATTGATGGATGTGTAGATGGATGGATAGATTGATGGATGATTGTATGAATACATTAAATGGATAATTGGATGGATAAATGGATAAACTGATGGATGGATGAATTGCTAGATTGATGTGTGGATGGATGGATGGGTGGATGGTTAGATTGATGGATGTGTAGATGAATGGATAGATTGATGGATGATTGTATGAATACATGAAATGGATAATTGGATGGATAAATGGATAAACTGATGGATGGATGAATTGCTAGATTGTGGATGGATAGATTAATGGTTATATTGATGGATGTGTGGATGAATGAATGGTTAGATTGATGGATGGATGAATGGTTAGATTGATGGATGTGTGGATGGATGAATGGTTAGATTGATGGATGGATGAATGGTTAGATTGATGGATGTGTGGATGGCTGAATTAATGTCCTCACCACGCCGTTGTACTGCTGGGCCCCAGTGCTCTGCATCAGGGAGGAGAAATACGTAGAGGGCACTGCCAGGCCGGGAGTACCAGTGTCCACGATGGCAGCACAGCCCTGCTGGCACCAGCCGGTCTCCTGGCCGTTAATCTGGAATCTGAGCAAGATGGAGCACGCCATCACATAACAGGCTCACAGTGTCACATAACAAAGCCCTGTAAGGCTCACACTATCACATAACATGGCTCCCTAAAACTCACGCCATCACGTAACATGGCTCCCTAAGACTCATGCCATCACATAACAGGCTCACAGTGTCACATAACAAAGCCCTGTAAGGCTCACACTATCACATAACATGGCTCCCTAAAACTCACGCCATCACGTAACATGGCTCCCTAAGACTCATGCCATCACATAACAGGCTCACAGTGTCACATAACAAAGCCCTGTAAGGCTCACACTATCACATAACATGGCTCCCTAAAACTCACGCCATCACGTAACATGGCTCCCTAAGACTCATGCCATCACATAACAGGCTCACAGTGTCACATAACAAAGCCCTGTAAGGCTCACACAATCACATAACATGGCTCCCTAAAACTCACGCCATCACATAACATGGCTCCCTAAGACTCATGCTTTCACATAAACAGGCTCACACTTTCACATAACAAAGCCCTGTAAGGCTCACACTATCACATAACATGGCTCCCTAAAACTCACGCCATCACGTAACATGGTCCCTAAGATTCATGCCATCACATAACATGGCTCTCTAAAACTCACGCTATCACATAACATGGCTTCCTAAGACTCACATTATCACATAACATGGCTCCCTAAGACTCACGCTATCACATAACATGGCTCCCTAAGACTCACATTTTCACATAACATGGCTCCCTAAGACTCACATTATCACATAACATAGCTCCCTAAGACTCACACTATCGCATAACATGGCTCCCTAAAACTCACGCTATCACATAACATAGCTCTCTAAGACTCACGCTATCGCATAACATGGCTCCCTAAGACTCATGCAATCACATGACATGGCCCTCTATGTGTTGCTGGTAGTGTTGTTATCAAAAACTTTCTCAATGATATTTACAAGACTTTTGCATGCTATATTTACATTTTGCATTTTAGGTTTCAGGGATGGGGAACAGAAAAGGCTGAATGCAATAATTCAGAAAGTGTAATACAACTCTATCTTTCTTAAAAATGTTTTCAATAAATATCTATTCTACGGTAAGTCCTATGCTAGGCTTACACAGAGCTTTAGGGCTGAGAGAGAGAGAAGAGAAAGAAAAGGATGACAGTGGCTGGGAAGTGGAGGAGAGAAAGAAAAGGATGACAGTGGCTGGGAAGTGGAGGAGAGAAAGAAAGTGTTGTTTACCCCTGCATCATGATCTCCCACCATGACTCAGAGATGACGTTGGTCCAGGTGATCTGACTGGCCATCTTGCTGCTGTCCAGCTCGCCAAAGGACATCTCGCTGCCGTACTGACCACTAGGCAGAAGGGGGAAAATGTGATGTTAGTGGAACCTCACGCTAGCATCACACCATGTTGAGTTTAACCTCAGTTATAGGGGGGGTTCTAAATACATGTTAATGCCTTTGGGTGTTGCCCCGAGACGACTTAGATTCCATTTTCGTATTTAACAAATCTAAGCAGTACAGGCCCAGGTAGAGCACAGGCGAGTTTGCTGGGATAAGAAGAGCAAACTTGAGCTTACCGGGACAAGTAGAACACAGGTATGTTTACTGGGACAGGTAGAACACACAGGACAGGTAGAACACAGGTGAGTTTACCGGGACAGGTAGAACACACGGGACAGGTAGAACACAGGTGTGCTTAAGTAAGTACAGGTGTACATAAGTATATATACTCTTTTGATCCCGTGAGGGAAAATTGGTCTCTGCATTTATCCCAATCCGTGAATTAGTGAAACACACTCAGCACCCAGTGAGGTGAAGCACACACTAATCCCGGCGCAGTGAGCTGCCAGCTACAACAGCGGCGCTCGGGGAGCAGTGAGGGGTTAGGTGCCTTGCTCAAGGGCACTTCAGCCGTTCCCACTGGTTGGGGTTCGAACCGCCAACCCTCCGGTAACAGGTCCGGAGTGCTAACCAGTGTGCCACGGCTGCCCCCACGGCTTACCGGGACAGGTAGAGCACACGGGACAGGTGGAACACAGGTGTGCTTACCGGGACAGGTAGAAGGCCACAAAGTCCTGCTGCAGAACGCCCTGCTGCATCATGGTGTCCATGAGGGTGGGCTGCTGGGAGGAGGAGATCTGGGGATAGGCCAGACCCACGATGCCAGCGAAGGGGGTAGGAGCGGTGTTCAGGGTCTCGCTCAAGCCAACCATCTGGTTAGTGACTGTGAGGCCTCCCAACTAATAAGGCATCAAGGGTTATACAATTATATAATATATTTCTCAGAATTGGAGTACATATATATTATTCACTGGTTCTGATTCTAATGGAACGGCAGTGTTTTGTGTTGTGCTTTGTGTTTGAGTCTGTGTTTCCATTTTGCAGACAGACACCTCAACTAATCTGGACCAGCAGTCCTATATAGCGGCTTGTAGCTTTTTAAATATTTGGAAAAGAGATATGAGTTTGTGTTGCCTATATTCAGTATTGTTTATTTATTGTATTTTGTCTCTAGTCATGGAACCCAAAGACAGAAGTAGGATCACTATGGTGGTGGGTGGCTGAGAATGAGATGGTGTGATATACAAAAAGACACTGTGATCATGGTTGAGATGTGGTGATTTAGAGGTCCGGTGTAGTCTTAGTGTGTGTGTGTGTGTGTGTGTGTGTGTGTGTGTGTGTGTGTGTGTGTGTGTGTGTGTGTGTGTGTGTGTGTGTGTGTGTGTGTGTGTGTGTGTGTGTGTGTGTGCCAAGTCTTACGCTGATGGTGTCGTAGCCCAGATAGGCAGTCATGCCTCCAGCTCCGTACTGAAGGGTGAAAGTCTTGCCAGACGGCTGCCAGGTGGAGGAAGACTGAGGGTTGAACTTCTGGTGGACGTCTGGACACACACACACACACACACACACACACACACACACACATAGTTTAGACACATAGTTAGAGTTAATGAGTTATTTTTTCTTCCTGGTGTTAGTTAGAACTGTTCACGCGTATAACTATCAGATGACCATGACAAGCTGAGGAGTGGAATTAGTACCACTATTATGGTAGAATTATTATGAGTTTATGCCAGACCCGAGCCAGATCTGAGACAGCTCAGGGTCAAA
>NW_027468565.1:26021748-26029248 GCF_046254945.1 Alosa pseudoharengus | reverse complement strand
TCCAACATTAGTCCTGTAGTTCTGTGTGTATGGTAAGGTGCTCAAGAGAGTGAGTGTCATGGTGAAGGTGCAAAAAGTAGTCCAACAGTAGTCCAACAGTGCAACAGTGCAATAATAAGGTCTAGAGACCAGCATAAACTAGATGTACCGCAGAGCGGTACAAAATATGACCGCCGCCCAGTCCAGCACATTTTTTCCACAAAAATAAATCACGCTGAAAGGCCTATATGATTCTAACTGTCTCACTAAATTGCATTATCCACACTCAATTCTCACTGATATCTGCTAGACAACAAGTACCAAAACATGATTAGTTCATAGATTTCACATGTAAAATTAATTTTATACAACCCCACCTCCATCTTGCCTGTTCATAATTCTGAGAAATTCTTGAATTGTGTGCATGTGTGCATGTACATGTTTATGTTATGTGTGTGTGTGTGTGTGTGTGTGTGTGTGTGTGTGTGTGTGTGTGTGTGTGTGTGTGTGTGTGTGTGTGTGCGTGCGTGCTTGTGTGTGTGCCTGCGTGTGTGCCTGTGCATGCAAGCGTACATATGTCTACTGTGTGAGTATGTGTCATACGTATGATTACTGTGAATGTATGTGTGTGTGTGTGTATCTGTTTGTGCACATGTGTGTACATGAAATGGGTTAACATGACCCCTGGAGGCAAACATACGGAAAAAAATGGTCATCCTAGTCCCTACAGTTCTCAAGATATTCACAGAGAACTGTGTCTGCCCTACCCTCCTTTCGTGGGGTCCAGTCCAGCGGGGGGGCTACAGATCAAAAAGAAAAACAACGGTTCCATGCTATCCATGTGGGGTTACATGCCCACCAAGTTTTGTGTACCCCGGTCTTTCAGTGTCCCGGGAATCCTTGTTGGTGTATGTCACTAAATGTACACATACATTATTTTATTGTAAGGCCCCCCATTAACGAAAGTACACAAAACTTGGCATGCATTCGGAGGGTGTCATAATGATCCTACACTTTTAATTTTGTGCAGTTTTGACCTTGTCATCCAGAGATATTGTGATGAAAACACCTAATTTTTTGCTTTTTAATTTTTAACTAGGTGGCGCTATACATGAAATAAGTGGTAATGTATGGATGGTTCCATGCTATCCATGAGGGGTTACATGCCCACCAAGTTTCGTGTATCATTGACGGAAATTTGGGCATGCGAAAAAGAAAGAAAAAGAAAAAAAAAAGAAAATCTGACTAAACCTATATGACCGCCGCTTCGCTGCGCGGCGGTCATAATAATATGGACAAATAGGAGAGTAAAGTATAATGTAGACAAGGTAATATAAAAAACTATAAAAAACTATGTCAGTGCAAGAACAGGTTGAGGTAATAGGGTTACAGCCATTCAGTATTGTAGCAGAAGCCATTGATCATGTGTGCTAATATAGCATGAAAAACAGTGTAGCAGGAAAACAGTAGTAAAAACATTAGGCTGTGGACATTAGTAAAACAGTAGTAAAACAGTAGTAAAGTCTATATATATATATATATAACTATTTCTTTCTCTGTTTTTTTCTCTCCTGCTCTCTCTCTAATGTTGTTTCGTCTCTTTGTCTTCTCATACGTCACAGTCAGAGTTCACTCATGCTCTCACAGATTCATGAGCAGCACCAAGGATGAAGAGCAGGCATTCCTCTCACAAGACTAGAGGATACATTGCTGATACAAGATATCATAGCTGTGGGATGCCCATGGGAAAATATCAAACTGTAGTGTCCATCTGTAGATGACATCTTCTTGAGGTCCAGTGTAGTTCGGTTCTGGCCTGGGTCCAGTATAGTTCGGTTCTGGCCTGGGTCCAGGGCTCATTACAGGCTTGTTTGGATCGCTGCAGCGGAGGGTGCGCTAGTGCCTAATTATGCACATAACGTCTGACTTCTGTTGCAATTTAAAAGGGCTCCTAATCGCTTAGTCACCATTATGGGGCAGGTTTTGGATCAAACACTGGTGCCGTGGTCCACCGGGAGCTCAGTACATGCACAGTGTTTTAGTGAGAACCAATATCCCCTCAGTTCTGTAAGTCCTTAAAACAGCCCCCTGGTTACCCTTTTCCTCTGAGAGTATTGCGTTTTCATTTGTTCACGTGAGTGAGCTTTTGAAGAGACTCATGGAGGAGAGGATTATTATGCCTAATTACCAATATCACAGTTATCATTAGTGTTTGCTAACATTCGTAACCCCAATGAGATTCTGCTTCAGCTTATATAGCATTATCTACAGTAACATGCCTGAGTTTGCTTTAGCATACCGTCTTTCTACTGCTCCTTCTTGATTTCACATGGATTGTTTATATTAGCATTAGCGTTACCAGTAGTAAGAACCAGTAAGACTCTAGCTCTAATCTATGGATCCTTTGTAAAATATACACCGGCACTAGCGTTAGCTTTAGCTGACCTCTTCAATCTCAGTGTGTTTATCCCTGTTGAGGCTCAGAGGTTGTCTGAGGTATTCCTGAGGGGCAGTGATGGTGGCGGTGCCAGTGTACAGTCTGGCCCCCCACAGGGAACCACATGGCCTGTACGCTGACTGGCCATCCATCTTGGTGCTAAAGAGGACAGCCAACACACAGATACATACACAGTGACCATCCTAGGGACCCCAGGCAAATAGGCCATTGGGGCCCCCTATCCTAATGTTTTTACCTGGTTTGCCTGTCCTGATGTAGAGCCCCTGACCCCTGTACACACAGAGACACATCCAAACTCAAACCCACTCCTACTCGCTGTGGATAACTATGTCAGCCTCTTGAAGAAAGAACAACATGTGGTCTAACTGGAGCCCACCTGCTTGGGTGAAAGCAACATGTACTTTAAAGGCCTTACGTTTTGCTACAATCTGTAAGATTGCAGGCATGTGAGAGAGTTTGATGGTTGTCTGCGCCACCTGGACACCAGCCAGAGGGAATGTGGGAGTTCGACGCTGTTAGGGGCATTCAAGAACACTTGCCAAGCTCATATTAGTTAGTGATGAATGGAGGCGTCTGGCTGACAACGGTGAGAAAACGAGTGGAATTCAGAAAGCCACTGACAGTATTGTATCCAAACACTGCGTTCAGTCTGCCAGACCCTAAAGGGAAGTTGAAGGTTTGACTTGAGCTTGACCAGGAAAAGGTGAAGGGCTCTTCTGGGAACGTTTGTCAGGTGTTTTGCTGTGGGTTGTGTGACTGGCTAAATGAAAGCATGAAAACACTCCTCAGTTATTTGTCACAGTGTCATGGCAGTGTCAGTGTGCTGCGCAATGGCGCTCTAATTAGATAGCAGTGTAGCTGCACAAATAAACCCTTTTCTGAGACTTTACTTTCCACTCTGATGGAATGTGCCACTCAGCAGTTTACTCATGACTCTGGTACCTCGTGGCTCCCAGTGCATGCTTCAAAGGCAGGCACGCACGCACGCACGCACGCACGCACGCACACACGCATGCATGCACACACACATACACTATAAATGCCAGCTTGATGTATAGCTGTTCCATGGGTATGTCAGTGCAGAGAATTGTGTGCATTTACAGCTGGAAAACAGGGCGGGGGTACGTGACATCTCTTTCCCCTCTTGGTTTATGCCCTCTCTTTTGGCTAGAACAGACGCGTCTCTTGGTTTATGCCCTCTCTTTTGGCTAGAACAGACGCGTCTCTTGGTTTATGCCCTCTCTTTTAGCTAGAACAGACAGAGCCCATAGTTTTGAGAACTGAGTCAGTATTGTCCCCAAAAACACTTTCTGGTATCACTCCAAATCTGACTTCTGCTGTAGTTGTGAACAACAGTATTAAGGTTGAACATTTGCATAATTGATAGTTCCTAAGGGCCTAGTATACCCTTCAACTGATAGTATACCCTATAGACTGACAGTGATCCTTGGCTGGTAGAGGCAAAGTCCTTTTAGGCAAGTCCCTCCACTCGGCAGCCATTTTGCAACGCTTTTTGGGCACTCATTGGGCATCCTATTCGGCAGAAATGCGCATGCGCAAGGCTTCACGACACCAATCTTGCTCCAGCGGAGAGTTCACAACACATGATTGGAGCGATGTCTTCACAACACACCATATGATTGGCTCAATGTATTCACATCACACCACATTATGGGCTCAATGTATATACATGTCAACGTTTTGCTGAGGAAGGGGTGGGATATGTGTAGACAATGGCCATATTGGCGTTACAAACTAACCCCATGCATTTCTATGGAGGATTTTTTGAGTGCTGTGTCTCCTCATTAAAAAAGTCTCTGGTAGAGGTTTATCAAAGGCTTATAGGCTCAGGGTTTAGGAAGGGTCGTCAGGCTTTCTGGAAGTTTTTTTCCAGGCTCACCTGTATGGTGTAGTAAGTATATGGCATAAGTAACGTAGGCACTGACGTCCATGTAGGTTCCAAAGGGGTAGATGATAAAGGTTTGTCAGAGCTAGGGCTTACACTCACACACACAAACACACACATGCACACACACACACACACATGCACACACACACACACACACACACACACACACACAGGGATACCAAAGAGTTGTCATCTGCATCAACTTGATTATGGCGTTAGAATCTTTTACTGAAATGCAGTCGGCAGTGAAGAGGCAGAACATAAGAGAACACAATGAGTCTCTAATGCTCATGAGGAACATAACAGAACACGAGTCTCTAATGCTCATGGGGAACATAACAGAACACGAGTCTCTAATGCTCATGAGGAACATAACAGAACATAACAAGTCTCTAATGCTCATGAGAGAACATAACAGAACATAACAAGTCTCTAATACTCATGAGAGAACATAACAGAACACAACAAGTCTCTAATACTCATGACAAACATAACAAAACACAACAAGTCTCTAATACTCATGAGAGAACATAACAGAACACAACAAGTCTCTAATGCTCATGAGAGAACATAACAGAACCTAACAAGTCTCTAATGCTCATGAGAGAACATAACAGAACATAACAAGTCTCTAATACTCATGACAAACATAACAGAACACAACGATTTTCTAATGCTCATGACGAACATAACAGAACATAACAAGTCTCTAATGCTCATATTATGACGAATTCAATTTCATTGAGAGGTTTCTGCAGAGAGCAACAGAAAAAATGAAATGTAGCTATTCACTCCTAAGTGACTAAATCACTGATTAAAGCCATATCCTGAATGACTAAATATGAAATGTCCGTCTGGTTCCCGAGTCTCTCTTTAATCCCCAAGGCACAGCTGGGATCGCCGAGAACTGTTTACCAAATGATATTTCATCTGAGTTTCTTCCTCCGCTCCCCTGAGTCCGCCCCTGCCCTCGCCATTATGTGGGTCAGGTTAAGTAGTCTGTTTTTCTCTGTTCTCCACCATGGAGAGGGCCAGTAACTGGGCAGCTCTGCAGAAACTGGGGCACTGGGAGCCCAAGGATGCTCCATAACAACATGACCCCTCAGTCAGCCATTAAAGAGTGAACACGGACCAAACGAAAAGCAACCAAGTCCACGTAGCGGAATGTGGCGAGGTGCAGCATCCACCTTGGTCCACACAGTGCACCCAAGGTGAACTAGTTACTACCCGTTCCTTTAGTTTGGTGTTCATGGGGGTCTGTGTTAAACACTGTTCATTACCAGGGGGTAGCATTGGGGGTAGGGAACCCGCAGGATAATCTTGGCCTGTTTCCAGAAGGCTTTCTCAGAGAACATATCAATATGTTCCGACCGGAGGAGTTTTTTCTGCTAATGTTTTGATGTTTTTTAAGCGCTACTCCAGCTCAGTGCCACATGGGCAGTCGCAATAGTTGGACCCTTTCAAGAGAGTTCCATTATAAGCATCATAGTTGGCCCCACAAGACTTCCTTTTTAACATTCCATATGTTATCTTAATGCAGAGGAAGTAGATTGGGGCCCAAATAGAATGTTCAAGCATTGTTTGTGTTTACCTTGTTGAAAGGGTCTATAGAAAGGTCACAAGAGTATAGATTTAAACAAGTTTTTTTTTATTATTTAAATGTGTAGATTTAAACTTGTTCAGATTTGGCTCATTTAACTGAATGAATGAGTGTTGGTTGGCAGGACACTGTCACCCTGTGAGGATACTTCCCCCTACATCTTCAGTGTGTTCTTTGTGTTTTTGTTTAGTTGTTGTGATGATTTAAGATTGAGTAAAGCAGTTGAATGAGAGATTTGTTCAGGGCTTACTTATATGATGACGATATGTTTTTTTTTTTCAAAGAGAGAAAGAGAGAGAGAGAGAGAGAGCTCTACCACATGTATTTGGAGTAGTTTACACATGCACTACACACACACACACATACAGAAATCAACTTTAATTTTTTTAAAACATTTATTGAATATACTAATACTACATTTCTTTCTAAATTCATCTATGGTATAATTTCAACACACAGCGAAAATACACAGACCACGGCAACTTTATTTTGGAATGAGAAGATAAGGTTCTTCCACAAAGCCTCTCTAGTCTCCCTAAATACCACACTCTGCTGCCATGGGAACGCCGTAAGATGTAACTGTCATGACAACCGCGTTTCCACAAAGACAGTGGTGGACACTAAGATGTGAGATGGACTATGGGATGGGTCAGACAAGATGGGTGTTGTGGTTTTCTCTCCCAATCTAAGGGTCGAGCGGTTGAGTTTAGACGGCGGTGGCGAATCCCACGCGGTTGTTGGTACGGTCGTACACAGAGTAGTACTCCCTGAGGAACACATCTCCCAGAATCCACAGGGGCTGTCCGTTCTGAGAGGGCAGATAGGTGGGGGTGATGGCAACGCTGCATCCATTTTCACCCTGATTCAGGAAGACAATCAGAGAACACATTAAAGCAACAGAATGTAAGAATGGTTATTTAGAACCCTAATCGCCCATTATCAATTCTGGTTTCACTCTGCCACCAATGTTTAATTTGTTAGGTTTCCACCGTTTTCTATTTCTTCCCCACACACCAGCACCAAAGTCTTTTAAGTCTGTTAAGGTCAGATCGGCTCACATCCTTGAGAAGTATCTGAGTTTGTGTGACTGACAGGGGTGACTGTTTGCTTTCAGTGTGACTGACGGGGGGAGACTGACGGACTTACTGAGATGATGTAGGCAGAGGGGGGCAGAGGGAAGTCCACTCCGTTGATGGTGAAGGTCAGGGTGGGCAAGCTGTTCACCTGGCTGCAGTCAACAGTGGCCTATGAGAGAAGGAGCAAGAGAGGGAGGGAGAGAGAGAGAGAGGAGGGAGAAAGAGAGAGAGGGAGAAAGGGAGGAGGAGAGAGAAAGATTACAGATCTCAGAGACTCTCTAGTTAGTTAGTCTTTTCTTACCTACCTGTGCTCATGTAAACATTAACAGGCTAGCACGCTAGCTCCTCCCTACCTGTCCATACTGGTTCTGCTGAGCGCCGAAAGACTGCATCAGGTAGCTAATGAACTGGCGGGGAGCAGTCAGCATGGACGTGCCAGTGTCCACGATGGCCTGGCAGCCCTGGGAACACCAATCAG
>NW_027468565.1:26006748-26016748 GCF_046254945.1 Alosa pseudoharengus | reverse complement strand
TCCCTGTCGGAAATAGATCTGGTATATTGACCATAGCCTTAAGTAAACGCTGACACAAAGGTCATTACTATGGCTGCGTATCTGCAGAACATGACCAATCAGAGTCAGAAATGGAAAATAAATAAAGCCTTATCTTATCTTATTAAGGCCAACGTGGCTCTAACTCCTGATATCCAGATAAACACTATTTAAGTTGGAAAGAGAGTCAATGTTTTTATTCCATTTTAAGGTGCTGTATCCAGTAATGCAACTCATATCTGCTTGTATTGTGCAGTTTGTGAATGCAAGATTTATGAAAGGATAGAGACAGCAGAAAAACCGCTTCACACCCAAGATCGAAGTCAAAGTCAAAGTCTGCTTTATTGTCAATTTCTTCACATGTCAAGACATACAAAGAGATCGAAATTACGTTTCCCACTATCCCACGGTGGAGACAAGACATATTTTACCAATTAGGTCCACAGACAAACATAACATTCAAGTAAACAATATAAAAAGTAAAAATAAGAAGGCACATACAATGAAGAAATAAGAGCAGCAAAATTTGGGTTGAAATTGTGCAATTGTGCATCCAGTAGACAGTCAATATAATAGTGCAAAAGTCAGGCCAATAAATGGCTGAGGTAGTTCTGTTTGAAGTATGCAAGTGGCATAGTGGTGCAAGTTATGTAAGAGCAGCAGAAGTGTGTTCAGAAGTGTTTTCAGGACAACAGGACAACAACAACAAGTTGCAAAGTGTGCAAGTGTACAAGTGGAGTAGTGTAAGTGGAGTAGTGCAAGGCAGCCATTGTGGGTCCAAAGTCCAGGATGTTATGTAGCTGAGGGTGGAGGGGGGAGAGGGGGGAGAGAGTTCAGCATCCTAACAGCCTGGTGTATGAAGCTGTTGGTGAGTCTGGTGGTGCGGGAGCGCAGGCTTCTGTACCTCTTCCCAGAGGGCAGTAGATCAAACAAATTGTGAGCGGGGTGACTTGCATCCCTCACAATTGTGGTGGCCTTGCGGGTGAGGTGGGAGGTGTAAATGTCCTTCAGGGAGGGGAGTGAAGCACCAATAATCCTTCCAGCTGTGTTCACTATGCGCTGCAGGGCTTTCCTGTTGTATTCAGTGCAGCTTCCGCCCCACACAACGATACAGCTGGAGAGGATGCTCTCAATGGTGCCTCGGTAGAATGTGGTCATGATGGCTGGTGGAGCACTTGCTCGCCTGAGTTTCCGCAGGAAGTACAGGCGGCGCTGAGCTTTCTTCGCCAGTGATGCAGTGTTGGTGGTCCAGGAGAGGTCTTCACTGATGTGCACCCCCAGGAATTTGGTGCTGCTCACTCTCTCCACCACAGCACCGTCGATGGTCAGTGGCAGGTGTTGGGTGTGACCTCTCCGGAAGTCAACAACAATCTCCTTGGTCTTGCTGACGTTCAGCAGGAGGTTGTTGTCCCTGCACCACGTGGTCAGAAGGTCGACCTCCAACCTGTATTGAGTCTCGTCGCCCTTGGTGATGAGACCCACCAGAGTTGTGTCGTCAGCAAATTTCACTATGTGGTTGTTGCTGTAGGTTGCAGTGCAGTCATGCGTCAGCAGGGTGAAGAGCAGCGGACTGAGCACACAGCCTTGAGGGGGCCCCCGTGCTCAGTGTGATGCTGCTTGAGATATTGTTGCCAACACGTACTACTTGAGGCCTCTGACAGAGGAAGTCCAGTAGCCAGTTGCAGAGGTAGGTACTGAGTCCCAGTTTGTCAAGTTTGCAGATGAGTTGTTGTGGTATTATGGTGTTGAATGCAGAACTGAAGTCTATAAACAGCAATCTCACATATGAGTCTCTTTTTTCCAGTTGGGTGAGGGCTGGGTGGAGGGCAGAGCAGATTGCATCCTCTGTGGACTGTTTGGCTCGGTATGCAAACTGGAAGGGGTCAAGGGTGGGGGGGAGAATGGATTTGATGTGTGACATGACAAGCCGCTCAAAGCACTTCATGATGATGGGTGTCAGTGCCACGGGGCGGTAATCATTGAAGCAGGATGGAGCAGTTTTCTTCGGCACAGGTATGATGGTGGCAGCTTTGAAACATTATGGGACGATGGCTTGCTTCAGGGAAGTGTTAAAGATGTCTGTGAAGACATCCTTAAGCTCCTCAGCACAGTCCTTCAGCGCACGACCTGGGATGTTGTCTGGTCCTGCTGCCTTACGGGTGTTGATAGCAGCAAGTGTCCTCTTCACGCTGTCGGCAGAGAGGCACAGGGGCTGCTCGTGTGGAGGGGGAGGGGTCTTCTGTGGGCAAGTGCAGTTTTGTGCTTCAAAGCGAGCAAAGAAGCGGTTCAGATTGTTGAGCAGAGGGATGTTGCTCTCACAGCTCTGTGGCGCGGGCTTGTAGTCCGTGATGGCCTGAATGCCCTGCCATAGGCTTTGTGCATTCCTGCTGTCTTTGAAGTGGGTGGTTATCTTGTGAGTGTATTCCTTTTTTGCTTCCTTAATGCCACGGGACAGGTTGGCTCTCGCTGTTCTCATGCCAGCTTCATCCCCAGCTCTGTAGGCTTTGTCTCTGGCCCTCAGCAGCCTGAGGACATCCCGTCAGCCATGGCTTCCAGTTAGCCCGAGTGATGATGTCTGTGTGGGTCACATCATCAATGCACTTGGTGATGTAAGAGGTTACAGTGTCTGTATACTCCTCTATGTCTGTCTGGTTGTTGTAAGTGGCTGCCTGCTTAAACATTTCCCAGTCTGTTGTGTCAAAGCAGTCTTGAAGAGCATCAGAGGCTCCCTCAGGCCACACTTTTACCTGCTTGTTTGCTTTCACTCTTTGTCTGTATGCAGGCATTAGCATAACAGTGATATGGTCAGAAAGTCCAATGTGGGGGAGGGGGGTGGCTTTGTATGCTCCTTTGTGTGTAGTGTAGACCAGGTCCAGGATGTTGTCTCCTCTTGTTGGAAAATCAACATGCTGGTGTAGCTTTGGAAGAACAGTTTTAAGATCTGCATGGTTAAAATCTCCAGCGAAGATGGTGAAACCGTCTGGGTGTACCGAGGTGAAGTTAGTTTGATATTTGATATTCGGATATTCGACAGATATTCAAAAAAAAAATTATGCGGCCGGTTTCACCCCGTGTTTGCAGACAATGTACAAACAGATGACCTGTCTACTTGCTCCCAGGCGACCTTAGGGACCGTCTAAAAAGTACCTTCTGAATTACCTTCATAGTCTTTTTTGTCAATACCTTTGACATCATGTGACCTAGTGACTCCAAATCAATTAAAAATAGTTATCCTATATGGGACTCATCGGGCACACCTCTTTTTATGGTCACTGTATGCACGCTGTATTTTATATGAATATTTTAAAGAAAATACATTATTTACCATAAAAAAACAGTCTCCTTTTTTTCAATACCTCCCAAGCCATGTGACCTAGTGACTCCAAACCAATGCAGAATAGTTATCCTATATGGGACTCATCGGGCACACCGCTTTTTATGGTCACTGTATGCACACTGTATTTTACATTAATATTTTAAAGAAAATACATTATTTCATATAAGAAACAGTCTCCTTTTTTTCAATACCTCCCAGGTCATGTGACCTAGTGACTCCAAACCAATGCAGAATTGTTATCCTATATGGGACTCATCGGGCACACCTCTTTTTATTATCACTGTATGCACACTGTATTTTATATGAACATTTTGTAAAAAAAAAAAACATTATTTCCTATATGAATGGTCCTCTTTTTTCAATACCTCCCAAGTCATGTGACTTAGTGACTCCAAACCAATGCAGAATAGTTATCCTATATGGGACTCATCGGGCACACCTCTTTTTATAGTCACTGTATGCACACTGTATTTTATATGAATATTTTAAAGAAAATACATTATTTACCATAAGAAACTGTCTCCTTTTTTTCCAATACCTCCCAGGTCATGTGACCTAGTGACTCCAAACCAATGCAGAATTGTTATCCTATATGGGACTCATCGGGCACACCTCTTTTTATGGTCACGGTGTGCACACTGTATTTTATATGAATATTTTGTAAAAAAAAATACATTATTTCCTATATGAATGGTCCACTCTTTTCAATACCTCCCAGGTCATGTGACCTAGTGACTCCAAACCAATGCAGAATAGTTATCCTATATGGGACTCATCGGGCACACCTCTTTTTATAGTCACTGTATGCACACTGTATTTTATATGAATATTTTAAAGAAAATACATTATTTACCATAAGAAACGGTCTCCTTTTTTTCAATACCTCCCAAGCCATGTGACCTAGTGACTCCAAACCAATGCAGAATAGTTATCCTATAGGGGACTCATCGGGCACACCTCTTTTTATAGTCACTGTATGCACACTGTATTTTATATGAATATTTTAAAGAAAATACATTATTTACCATAAGAAACAGTCTCCTTTTTTTCAATACCTCCCAAGCCATGTGACCTAGTGACTCCAAACCAATGCAGAATAGTTATCCTATATGGGACTCA
Organism: Alosa pseudoharengus; assembly: GCF_046254945.1. Lineage (NCBI taxonomy): Eukaryota > Metazoa > Chordata > Actinopteri > Clupeiformes > Clupeidae > Alosa > Alosa pseudoharengus. The sequence continues at coordinate 26,012,274 of NW_027468565.1, read as the reverse complement.
TCGGGCACACCTCTTTTTATGGTCACTGTATGCACACTGTATTTTACATTAATATTTTAAAGAAAATACATTATTTCATATAAGAAACGGCCCCTTTTTTTTCAATACCTCCCAAGCCATGTGACCTAGTGACTCCAAACCAATGCAGAATAGTTATCCTATATGGGACTCATCGGGCACACCTCTTTTTATGGTCACTGTATGCACACTGTATTTTATATGAATATTTTAAAGAAAATACATTATTTACCATAAGAAACTGTCTCCTTTTTTTCAATACCTCCCAGGTCATGTGACCTAGTGACTCCAAACCAATGCAGAATTGTTATCCTATATGGGACTCATCGGGCACACCTCTTTTTATTATCACTGTATGCACACTGTATTTTATATGAACATTTTGTAAAAAAAAATACATTATTTCCTATATGAATGGTCCTCTTTTTTCAATACCTCCCAAGTCATGTGACTTAGTGACTCCAAACCAATGCAGAATAGTTATCCTATATGGGACTCATCGGGCACACCTCTTTTTATAGTCACTGTATGCACACTGTATTTTATATGAATATTTTAAAGAAAATACATTATTTACCATAAGAAACTGTCTCCTTTTTTTCAATACCTCCCAAGCCATGCGACCTAGTGACTCCAAACAAATGCAAAATAGTTATCCTATGTGGGACTAATAAGACACACCTCTTTTTATAGTCAATCTATGCACACTGTATTTTATATGAATATTTTAAAGAAAATACATTATTGGTCTCCTTTTTCCAAACCAATATAGAATAATTATCCTATTATTCCAAACCAATGCAGAATAGTTATCCTATATGGGACTAATCAGACACACCTCAAATTAATATGATTTTTGCACATACTATTTTATATTAATTTCTTAAAGAAAACCAATTTGTAGCTGCTTTGGAAGCTGCTTTGTGCTCAATACCTTCAATATACTGGGTCCTAGACATCACAGATCAACATAGAACTGTTCTGCTATGTGATACTAATCAGACACACGTCAATGTGAAATAATATTTTGCATGAACTATTATATTTACATTTTTTTAAAGAATCACATTTATTTCCTATGGAAAACAGCTTTTTGCTCAATAGCTGCCATATGAAGGGTCCTAGACAACACAGATCAATACAGAACTGTTCTGCTATGGGGTACTTATCAGACAGAGATCAGAGATTCAATATGAAAAATTATTTGCCATCTACTATTATATGGAAGGTATTGAGAAAAAAAACAGATTATTTATAGAAAGTTTCCATAGGAAACAAATGGGTACTATAAAATAGTATGTGCAAAAATTATATTAATTTGAGGTGTGTCTGATTAGTCCCATAAAGGATATTCTGCATTGGTTTGGTGTCCCTACGTCACTTCAGACACCTTGGGGGGGGGGGGGGGGGGGTCTTGAAAAAGGAGACCATTCCTTATAGGAAACAATGTATTTTCTTTAAAATATTAAAATAAAATAGATTGTGCATATAGTGATCATAAAAAGAGGTGTGTCTGATGAGTCCCATATAGGATAACAATTCTACATTGGTTTGGAGTCACAAGGTCACATGACCTGGGAGGTATTGAAAAAAGGAGACTGTTTCTTATATGAAATAATGTATTTTCTTTAAAATATTAATGTAAAATACAGTGTGCATATAGTGATCATAAAAAGAGGTGTGTCTGATGAGTCCCATATAGGATAACAATTCTACATTGGTTTGGAGTCACAAGGTCACATGACCTGGGAGGTATTGAAAAAAGGAGACTGTTTCTTATATGAAATAATGTATTTTCTTTAAAATATTAATGTAAAATACAGTGTGCATACAGTGATCATAAAACTAGGTGTGCCCGATGAGTCCCATATAGGATAACTATTCTGCATTAGTTTGGAGTCACTAGGTCACATGACCTGGGAGGTATTGAAAAAAGAGGACCATTCATATAGGAAATAATGTATTTTTTTTTACAAAATATTCATATAAAATACAGTGTGCACACCGTGACCATAAAAAGAGGTGTGCCCGATGAGTCCCATATAGGATAACTATTATGCATTGGTTTGGAGTCACTAGGTCACATGGCTTGGGAGGTATTGAAAAAAAGGAGACCATTCCTTATGGGAAATAAGGTATTTTCTTTAAAATATTCATATAAAATACTGTGTGCATACAGTGACCATAAAAAGAGGTGTGCCCGATGAGTCCCATAAAGGATAACTATTCTGCATTGCTTTGGAGTCACTAGGTCGCATGGCTTGGGAGGTATTGAAAAAAAGGAGTCTGTTTCTTATATGAAATAATGTATTTTCTTTAAAAAATTCATATAAAATACAGTGTGCATACAGTGACTATAAAAAGAGGTGTGCCCGATGAGTCCCATATAGGATAACTATTCTGCATTGGTTTGGAGTCACTAGGTCACATGGCTTGGGAGGTATTGAAAAAAAGGAGACCGTTTCTTATGGTAAATAATGTATTTTCTTTAAAATATTCATATAAAATACAGTGTGCATACAGTGACTATAAAAAGAGGTGTGCCCGATGAGTCCCATATAGGATAACTATTCTGCATTGGTTTGGAGTCACTAGGTCACATGACCTGGGAGGTATTGAAAAAAGTGGACCATTCATATAGGAAATAATGTATTTTTTTTTACAAAATATTCATATAAAATACAGTGTGCACACCGTGACCATAAAAAGAGGTGTGCCCGATGAGTCCCATATAGGATAACTATTCTGCATTGGTTTGGAGTCACTAGGTCACATGGCTTGGGAGGTATTGAAAAAAAGGAGACCATTCCTTATGGGAAATAAGGTATTTTCTTTAAAATATTCATATAAAATACTGTGTGCATATAGTTTCTATAAAAAGAGGTGTGCCCGATGAGTCCCATATAGGATAACTATTCTGCATTGGTTTGGAGTCACTAGGTCACATGGCTTGGGAGGTATTGAAAAAAAGGAGACCGTTTCTTATGGTAAATAATGTATTTTCTTTAAAATATTCATATAAAATACAGTGTGCATACAGTGACTATAAAAAGAGGTGTGCCCGATGAGTCCCATATAGGATAACTATTCTGCATTGGTTTGGAGTCACTAGGTCACATGGCTTGGGAGGTATTGAAAAAAAGGAGACCGTTTCTTATGGTAAATAATGTATTTTCTTTAAAATATTCATATAAAATACAGTGTGCATACAGTGACTATAAAAAGAGGTGTGCCCGATGAGTCCCATATAGGATAACTATTCTGCATTGGTTTGGAGTCACTAGGTCACATGACCTGGGAGGTATTGAAAAAAGTGGACCATTCATATAGGAAATAATGTATTTTTTTTTACAAAATATTCATATAAAATACAGTGTGCACACCGTGACCATAAAAAGAGGTGTGCCCGATGAGTCCCATATAGGATAACTATTCTGCATTGGTTTGGAGTCACTAGGTCACATGGCTTGGGAGGTATTGAAAAAAAGGAGACCATTCCTTATGGGAAATAAGGTATTTTCTTTAAAATATTCATATAAAATACTGTGTGCATATAGTTTCTATAAAAAGAGGTGTGCCCGATGAGTCCCATATAGGATAACTATTCTGCATTGGTTTGGAGTCACTAGGTCACATGGCTTGGGAGGTATTGAAAAAAAGGAGACCGTTTCTTATGGTAAATAATGTATTTTCTTTAAAATATTCATATAAAATACAGTGTGCATACAGTGACTATAAAAAGAGGTGTGCCCGATGAGTCCCATATAGGATAACTATTCTGCATTGGTTTGGAGTCACTAGGTCACATGACCTGGGAGGTATTGAAAAAAGTGGACCATTCATATAGGAAATAATGTATTTTTTTTTACAAAATATTCATATAAAATACAGTGTGCACACCGTGACCATAAAAAGAGGTGTGCCCGATGAGTCCCATATAGGATAACTATTCTGCATTGGTTTGGAGTCACTAGGTCACATGGCTTGGGAGGTATTGAAAAAAAGGAGACCATTCCTTATGGGAAATAAGGTATTTTCTTTAAAATATTTATATAAAATACTGTGTGCATATAGTTTCTATAAAAAGAGGTGTGCCCGATGAGTCCCATATAGGATAACTATTCTGCATTGGTTTGGAGTCACTAGGTCACATGGCTTGGGAGGTATTGAAAAAAAGGAGACCGTTTCTTATGGTAAATAATGTATTTTCTTTAAAATATTCATATAAAATACAGTGTGCATACAGTGACTATAAAAAGAGGTGTGCCCGATGAGTCCCATATAGGATAACTATTCTGCATTGGTTTGGAGTCACTAGGTCACATGACCTGGGAGGTATTGAAAAAAGTGGACCATTCATATAGGAAATAATGTATTTTTTTTTACAAAATATTCATATAAAATACAGTGTGCACACCGTGACCATAAAAAGAGGTGTGCCCGATGAGTCCCATATAGGATAACTATTCTGCATTGGTTTGGAGTCACTAGGTCACATGGCTTGGGAGGTATTGAAAAAAAGGAGACCATTCCTTATGGGAAATAAGGTATTTTCTTTAAAATATTTATATAAAATACTGTGTGCATATAGTTTCTATAAAAAGAGGTGTGCCCGATGAGTCCCATATAGGATAACTATTCTGCATTGGTTTGGAGTCACTAGGTCACATGGCTTGGGAGGTATTGAAAAAAAGGAGACCGTTTCTTATGGTAAATAATGTATTTTCTTTAAAATATTCATATAAAATACAGTGTGCATACAGTGACTATAAAAAGAGGTGTGCCCGATGAGTCCCATATAGGATAACTATTCTGCATTGGTTTGGAGTCACTAGGTCACATGACCTGGGAGGTATTGAAAAAAGAGGACCATTCATATAGGAAATAATGTATTTTTTTTTACAAAATATTCATATAAAATACAGTGTGCACACCGTGACCATAAAAAGAGGTGTGCCCGATGAGTCCCATATAGGATAACTATTCTGCATTGGTTTGGAGTCACTAGGTCACATGGCTTGGGAGGTATTGAAAAAAAGGAGACCATTCCTTATGGGAAATAAGGTATTTTCTTTAAAATATTCATATAAAATACTGTGTGCATATAGTTTCTATAAAAAGAGGTGTGTCTGATGAGTCCCATATAGGATAACTATTTTGAATTGGTTTGGAGTCACTAGGTCACATGATGTCAAAGCTATTGACAAAAAAGACTATGAAGGTAATTCAGAAGGTACTTTTTAGACGGTCCCTAAGGTCGGCTGGGAGCAAGTAGACAGGTCATCTGTTTGTACATTGTCTGCAAACACGGGGTGAAACCGGCCGCATATTTTTTTTTTTGAATATCTGTCGAATATCCGAATATCAAATATCAAACTAACTTCACCTCGGTTCTGGGTGTGCCGTCTGTTGTTCACTGACAGCCTGGTACAGTTCACTAAGAGCCGTGTTCCTATCGCTGTTATTGTTGGTAGGCGGGATGTATACTGCGACTAGCAGAATCGCAGT
>NW_027468565.1:25971748-25989248 GCF_046254945.1 Alosa pseudoharengus | reverse complement strand
GCATTCCAGGAATACTACCAGGAACACCTGGAGTACGCCTGTCCCACCGAGGATATCTACCTGGAGTAGGTCACCATAGCAACGGTCCTCCTCCCACTTGCGTGTGTTTCTAGCAGCTGACCACCAGGGGGAGCTGGTAGCTTTTTTCTCTCGTGTAACATAGGCCTCTGTCCTGCTCTCCCCCAACCTGGCTCCACCGCCAGACTCTCTCCTAGTGCATCACCTATTTACTCCAATCCAGTGGTTGGTTTGTTTATTTATGTATTTATTTATTTATTTATTTATTTATTTGTTGGTTTGTTTAGAACCTTCTTTGGGATGGATTGCCTGTTACTTTTGTGTTCTTTTTCTATGATGGAGCTAAAGCCCAATGCAATGTTTGGTTCACTCTCAGCGGTGGACTTTTCCCACTCCTCAGAGAAAGAAAAAAAAAATATGACAAACAAAAAAACAAACAAACAAAAGAAGGAAAAAAAATAATGATGTGATGCGGGGAGACTCGTACTCCACCTTTAGATGCATGGCTTTGGAGGGTTATGCTCACAGACACCCCCACATACCTGACGTAGCTGACAGAAGCAGAGAAGGGTGTGAGTGGTCGCCACTGACTGAGCTGGAGTGTGTGTGTGTGTGTGTGTGTGTGTGTGTTTTGTGACACCCTGTTCTGTATACATGGGTGAGCTGGAGTGTGTGTGGGAGTGGAGAGTTGCTTTCCACAGATATTCTAATGGAACACAGAACATGAGACTTAGGAACTTCTAATTGCTAAGAAGTGAAGGACAGAGAGAGAGAGAGAGAGAGAGAGAGAGAGAGAGAGAGAGAAAGGGAGAGAGTCTAGAATAGAGAGAGAGAGAGGACAGAGAGTGGGATAGAGAGAGAGAGAGAGAGATAGAATCTATAGGAATACACCTGCAAATATCCAGCAGTTCCGCAGCCTCTCCTGTCCTAAAAACAGAACGTACATCCACCCAGTGGCACTGTGGACGGTCACATCACTAACGTTTAGGGGTTTTAGGAGTTCAGCCAGTGAGAGCAGCCTGACATGAACTAGTCCCCATACATACAGTACATTACCACATGTAGAATATATCAATCTGTTGATTCTAGAATAATGGTAGACCCAGAGTTCTCTGGTGGAAGTGTGTGATAGAGTCTAATGTGTAGTTGAGCTGAAAAGGCAGGAGAGCTCCTTAGCTCAGATGGAGGTTACAAACATGGAGCTCTTTTCCCCCTCAAAGTAGTTCCAAGCCTGGGTTAGAAAAAGTGACATTTATGTGTGTGTGTGTGTGTGTGTGTGTGTGTGTCTGTGTGTGTGTGTGTGTGTGTGTGAATACTCCAGGACAGACTGAAGTAGTGTGAATACTCTGGGAGAGACACTGAAGTAGATCTTTTGTATGGTGGCGTCTCCAGTTGTAGAAAGCTTGCATGTGACTGACTGACTTATGGAGGAATGCCAAGACTATTTTCCAATACCAATGACCCTACCTGTGTACAGTATCCCATCACACAGCCAAAGTCACAGTCTTATAGGCAAACTACATCAGGGGCCCATGGCTGAATGGCTTCTACAGGTAGGCTGCACCACCAGGTCTGGCACGCAAGGAGACTGTTGGTTTTACTTTAGGACACTGGTCAGTGATGAGTTACGCAAAGAGACTGTAGGTTTTACTTTAGGACACTGGTCAGTGATGAGTTGTGTGTGTTGTACATGAATCAAGCAGCATAGGACAATGCTAGTGCTCCTCAGATTTTCTCCATAAATCTCAAGTTGAATACACACTGCTGATTGCAGGCTGTGTGTGTGTGTGTGTGTGTGCGTGTGTGTGTGTGTGTGTGCGTGCGTGTGTGCGTGTGTGTGTGCGTGCGTGTGTGTGTGTATGTGTGTGTGTGTTTTAACCTGATCAGTGATTTTCACTGTCATTCGTCATCATTGATGGGTTTTCCATGGGAGTCATAGTTAATTACTGAACTTAAAATTACCTTGCTGGGACTTTGCTATGGCCGTGCTATGACCATGCCATGACCTTGTCGTGACCTTGCTTGGAGTCTAAGTGAGGAGGGTGATGGTGTGAGAGGAGGAACAGAAGCAACAGCAGCCCAGTCAGCCTGACCTCATCTGAATGTCCACTGACATCGGTCATGTCAATCAACAATCATGGTGTACACTGGGACATGGATTTTTAAAGAGTATGTCCTTGCAGTTGTGTGACCCGTGTGGTAAGACAGCTCTCCTCAGGACAGTTATGTTTGGACTCTGTCACCTGGCTGGACTTGGAGAAGGGGTTCCGATATCAGAGAGGAGGAGGACGAGGAGGAGGAGGAAGAGGAGACGCTGAGTTCCTCTCTGGGTATTGGACCCGACCCTTCTACTCTGTTCCGTTTGGACTTGAGTTTGCGGGCGTGTTTGAAAAGTGCTACTTAACCCTGCGTTTCTCCATCAGCTATTAGACTGACTTTGGTTCCTATACGACAGCGCCATTTTACTACTACTACTTGCCTGCACTGTAGCCATGGAAAGAGCTGGCGTAGCCTAACTAGCCTGGCTTCTGTCCCTCAGATACCCTTCAGTAAACTCGACGATACCTAACGCTGTAACCTGTAGGATCCACATACACTAAGCCTTCACTACAGACGCTTTTCTACCAGCCCAGACCTCACCGAGGCCAAACCGTTCGACATGCCGCGCTGTCCTGCCTCCCGCCTCCCTCCTTCCGCCCACCCGCCTGTCCGTCATCTGTTACCATGGTTACCTGTTCATCTGTGACAATGATCTTCACTGGGTGGGGGGAGGGAGGGGGATTAAGGACATCATTGTGATTCTGATTGATTAGATGCTGTAAATAATTTAGAATCCAGATTGCCATGCAGTGTGCTTTCCGTTAAGTATGTTATTGAAATATAAATGTAAATTTAAAAATATTAATAATAATAATATGAATAATGATAATGACAATAATAACCTGAGAAACATCCACAACCAAATGTCAGCCATAATGAGGGTGAGCCCACTGTAAATGCTCCTTGATTTCTAATCTCTGTCAATGTTACTTGGTTGCTTTTCATGGCTTTACATGCTGTCTTATGTCTGTCAAACTGTGATCTAGGACAATGAGAGACTGGACCCCTACAGGTCATAATAACATACCACACCCATTGACATTACACTACAATACATAGGGACACACATGCAAACACAAAAACACATATCTGCACACATACACACATAAACACACACACACACACACACACGCACACACATATCTGCACACATACACACACACACACACACACACACCAGTCATTGGTCAGTGCAGTACTTAACACATTAGACTTGGCTAAAAATTCTGAAATTCCATTTATATTCCAACCCAGAACTGTTTTATCTCTATCTCTCTCTCTCACACACACACACACACATACACATACACATACACATACACATACACACACACACACACACACACACACACACACACACACACACACACACACACACACACACACATGAAGCCACGTTTTGCTTAGTTTGAGTTCTGTCCCCCATGCCAACTCCTGGCCTGCACGAGACGAGCTGGCTGTCCACTCCACTCTGCCCGTGTCCCACGCCGCACCCCGTGCTCCGAGCGCCGGCCGGCACTGAGAGTGGCCCCAGCGGAGCCTCTTAGCTTGTAGAGCGCCACCATTACATGTTCATACACACCCCTCACACACACACACACACACACAAAGCCAAACAGACACACATGCATACAGTACACACTCCAAGACGTATCCTGTTTTTGGGACATACAGGGAAATGCAATCCTACACTGTATAACTAGAACAAATCAGTATGTAACAAATGAACTATCTGTTATCTTAAAAAAAAAAAGAACCTGTAAAAAAAAAAAAAAAAAAATTCACTGCCTTGTCATGGATTTGGTCTTATGAATAAAATATATGCTTGATGTCAGAGAGGCCCATGATTTATTCCATGTGTGTGTAAGTGTGTGTATGTGTGTGTGTGCGTGTGTGAGAAAGAGGGAGAGTAGCAGTTCTCAGGCAGAGGATGAGCCCCACACACTCCTTTGTTGGTGAGACTCACAGAGATGAGTGTGTGTGCGTACACCTTGAATTCAGTGTGTGGACATATTGTGTAATCCAGCAAGCACATTCACATTCACTGCTGTTAAGCAGCTCTCCTGTGGCGCCCTCTGTATGATACCATCAGAATTACACTACACATAGATATGAACATCTTATTCCCAGACCACTTGAGGGCCTACTGGTTAGCACTCTGGACATGTAACCGGAGGGTTTGCCGGTTCGAGCCCCGACCAGTGGGCCGCAGCTGAAGTGCCCTTGAGCAAGGCACCTAACCCCTCACTGCTCCCCAAGCGCCGCCGTTGTAGCAGGCACTGCGCCGGGATTAGTGTGTGCTTCACCTCACTGTGTGTTCACTGTGTGCTGTTTGTGTTTCACTAATTCACCGATTGGGTTAAATGCAGAGACCAAATTTCCCTCACGGGATCAAAAAAGTATATATACTATACTATACTCATTACACCCATTTACAATAATACATTTGAGGGGGACATGTACCCCCCAATATTCAACTATGCTCACTTTTAACTTTTTTGTTATTCTGGCAAAAGGAGATAATGTCCAGTGTGTTTACAATTTCAGAGAAGGTGTTTGCAGGTGATTTAAACCATTCAGAGCAGACAGTGGTGTGTTTATAGATCTTCTCTTTCTCTGTGCGTGGGATCTGAGAAGCTTTAAAAGAGCTACAGCTGTTCATGATGTGGAATACTGACTCCAGATGTTGGGGGTGGGGGTTCATGCAGCATAGAGAGGTGTGAGTGGATGGAGGGAAACCAGAGTGCTAGGTTGTACTTTGTGGGGAGAACCTGCAGACAGGCTTTTATACAGAATCTTCTCGATGGTGAGTGTGACAGAGTGGTCCGCACAGGGCAATTTTGACAGGTTTCCCTGGAGTTTTAGACTGGACCAGTACTCCATGTTTCGGATTCTCTGAATCTCCAGAAGAGTCTGCCTTGATGTTCTCGGCTGGAGTAGTTGAGTGTTACTGTTGTGGTGCAGTGTTGCATCTACAGCAGGGGTCTCCACCTTTTTTCCTCCGAGACCTACTTTGACAAAATGGAAATGGGCGAGAGCCTTTTTTCCTCTGAGACCTAGGTACTTTGACAATATGGACATGGCCGAGAGATTTTATGTTAGTGGTAGCATGCCATGTATTCACATAGCTGATCTCCACCCAAAACCGCTGAATAAGATTTGTATGCTTTTTAAAAGGTTCAACTCATTTCCCTTCTCTCTTTGTAGACTGTGAATTTGATTTAATTGGAATTTTAACATGTTTCCCAAGTGACTGGATTATCAGATTTATGTACCTTTATGTATCTTCCTCAAACTTTGTGGGGAGCTACCTGTTGGAGACCTCTGCTACAGTGACTGATGGGTCCTCCACCACTGCATCAGACCTCTACAAGTTGTGAGTGGAAGGTCCACTTCAGTTCTGTTCCTGTTCTCCTGCAGAGATTTCATTAAGATCTGGCCAGTCTGATGACACACCAAACCCCTGTTATCGTACATCCAGCTTTCCATTGGCTTTTGTTTTAAATCCCAGAAAGTTGTCCCCACACACATACACACACACCCTCTTTGAGCAGGTCGAGTGCATCTACCCCAGCATATAAAAAACTGTGTTTGAGGAGCCTGCCCATCTGAGGTGTTTGTGTTTATGAAACTCTTAAGAAACATGATTGACTGCAGTCATTTATTAGTCTTCAATCAATGAGTCTGCTTCTTATCACAAATAAATCATCAATTTCATATTAAACAATCACAATCATTAGTCTTAAAAATCAATGAGTCTGTTTCTTATCACAAAATAAACCATTAACTTCGTATTACTGACCCCAGAAAATCCCTCTTACAAAACTTAAAAAAGGTCATCAACGGTAAAATAAAAAAATATATTTATCCAATTAGAAACACCAACAGTAAGTACAACAGGCTGCTGAAGTGTTTATTTAATGGAAACGTTGGAGTGATTGGTGGGTTGACAAGATTGATGATATTCAGACAACCTTAATCTGCCCTTCTCCACCCCTTGGCTGGGGCTCAGCGGAGGGCATGGATACCCCCTGGAGACAACCCCGAGGTGGTAGAGTCACATTTAGTAAAGGAGCAAAAACAAATGATCCCACCGACACAAACATGCCACCACCAAGCCCTCTCTCAACAGCCTTGGGAGCCCTAGGCAACGTCCCAATTCACAGAAGAGTCACTTTCATGTGGTTATGGGGCTTCCAGAGACGCTGCTGTGCATCTGATTTGTGCTCGGTCTCCCCGGCTCTCCGCAGAGGGTTCTTCCCTCATATGCTAACTGTTACTTAATCGGCTAAACAGTTAGTCAGGTCTCTGACCTGCTTCTGGCCACGGTGGGAAATCTAGTGATGGAAATTATGGGAATGGCATGGAGCGGTATGGGAGCCGTCAGAGAGGGCACTTTCAGCCTTTGGCTTTAGTGATGCTCTTAAGGGAAGATTCCTAATCTTTGGCTGAAAAGGCAGAACAGTCACAAACTCCACAAGGGGACACCCGAGGCTGATTTGTTTGAATTGTATCCTACAGGGGGAACTGGCCAAGTACTCCAATCTTAAGACTACCTCTTTGATGATCTTTAACATCTTTCCCACAGGCAAATGATGGCTACTCTAAGACCCTCTGAGCACAGTGTTATCTCCTCCTTTAGAACCCCCTTCGACTGAGTTGCCCAAGGGCCTCTGCAATGGCTGAGTATCCCCCAAACTCCTGTGACTTCTACAGGTTCTCATTTCCCTTTACCCATTGCCAGACACATTCATGTCAATGATGAGGTGAATAGCCTGGCTGCATGTCAAACGTCATGTACAGTACAGTATAAGGATGGGCTTCCCTTATTCTTCCTCACACATCCAGTTGATGTGGTGATCAGTGGGGGCTGCAGCTGTGAGGTTTATGCATCTTCACACATCATGTCAGTCCTGTCACTGCGGTTTAAACCTCATAGTTCATGTGAGTCCATTCACTGTAGTTTATACCTCATAGTTAATGTCAGTCCCGTCACTGTGGTTTAAATCACCCCATAGTTCATGTCGGTCCCGTCACTGTAGTTTAAACCTCATGGTTAATGACAGTCCTGTCACTGTAGTTTAAACATCCTTAAAGTTCATGTCAGTCCTGTTACTGTGGTTTAAACCTCATGGTTCATGTCAGTCCTGTTACTGTGGTTTAAACCTCATGGTTCATGTCAGTCCTGTTAATGTGGCTGCAGACACACGGCTGGCCATATAGGGGCAGTGTGATACATTCTTTTGGAGTGATACTGTGGGTCTGTGGATGTGATGATTCTCTGTGTGTGTGTGTGTGTATTTGGGTGTATGTGGCATGTACAGTATGAGTGTGTGATTGATTGATCATTTACAGTCTTGAATCAGAATCAGAAAGTTCCCCCCTTCTTCTCCTCCTCCTACTCCAACTCTCTCTATCACTCCATACTCTTCTCTTCAGCACCCCTTCTCTATCCCCCCCCTCAGCAGTGGCAGCAGTCTGGTTTGGGGGTGCAGGTGGGAGTGCAGCAGGGCTCCAATGCGGGGTCCGTCCCCCGGTCTACCTGACTCTCCCCGAACACCATACTGGCTTGGAAGTCGTCCCTGAGCTGCTGAATCTGCTGCAGCAGGCCGGCCACCTCTGGGTCGTCCGGCGACAGGCTGTAGTTCTCCGAGGGGTCAGCCTCAAGGTCGAAGAGCAGCGGCGGGTTGTGCTGCTTCATGATAGACGTCATGTGGCAGTCATGGTCTGGGGTGGTGTCACTGTGTGCTGCCCCTGGCAACAAGAGAGGAGAGGACGATTGAGAGAATGGATGGATGGATGGAGGGAGGAGAAAGCATTTAGATGGAAGAGTAGGACAGGTGCATATTGCATACAGTATTATCAGATACATGCACATCCCCTTTTGGAGCTGGCGTCAGACTATCCAACAATATTTTTTTCGGTCACCGGAGCTATTCTTTAATTGGTTGACCTCGATTCAGTCCTGGGAACTCTGTATATCCTGTAGCTCATGCTGTTGAAATGATCACCATTTCACCTAGATAATACATGATTCCAAATTAAAAGACCGGTACATCAAAAGTAAACCAAAACTATGCAGTGTATTTCAAGGAAATACTTTTACATAGTTTCCCTAAGCGCACATATTATCAGTGACCTGCTGTGTCTGAGGTTTGGGGCAGAGTGTCTGAGGTTTGGGGCGGAGCAGTATTTGGGAGAGCTACCTGTCCACTGCTGGCGTGATGCCCACGTTTTGTCAATCCAGGTGTGCCCTGTGGTTGGCTGGTCTCAATGAGATCCGGCTCTCTCTCAGTCAACGGCCAACCACAGGCAGGCTCGAAGTGATGAAGCACGGACATCCAGCAATCAGCAACGTTGACCAAATATAAACTAAATATTGTCAGATATCGTGACACCGGTCTATCGGAGAAGAATGCAGGCAGTTGCCGATTTCGTTTACTTCATTTCAAACCAAACTTCACACAAATGATCACACTTTCTCAGAGGAACGACAAGAGCTTGATAGGAACACGTCTCATGTGCTTGGCGCAATATCAGTGAAACTGACCAAGATTTCTAAAGCATTAACTTTCAGGACAAACTTCATCACTTCAAGGTTAATCCACTCTACTGAACCAAACTGGAATCATGCTCTGCCTTTACATCATGTTCACTTGTTGGGAACTCTCAGCAGACAGTTCTTCGAATAACTTCTGCAAGTTCCTGTGTGGTAACACGTAGAACTATGTGTGTGTGTGTGTGTGTGTGTGTGTGTGTGTGTGTGTGTGAGTAAGTATGGTCCTCACCTCTCATGCGTGTGTGTGTGTGTGTGTGGGTAAGTATGGTCCTCTCGTGTGTGTGTGTGTGTGTGTGTGTGTGTGTGTGTGGGTAAGTATGGTCCTTTTGTGTGTGTGTGTGTGTGTAAGTGAGTGAGTGAGTATGGTCCTCACCTCTTGTGTGCGTGTGTGTGTGTGCGTGCGTGCGTGCGTGCGTGCGTGCGTGCGTGCGTGCGTGCGTGTGAGTGAGTGAGTGAGTATGGTCCTCACCTCTTGTGTGCGTGTGTGTGTGTGTGCGTGCGTGCGTGTGTATGGTCCTCACCTATCGTGTGCGTGCGTGTGTGTGTATGGTCCTCACCTCTTGTGTGTGTGTGTGTGTGTGTGTGTGTGTGTGTGTGTGAGAGAGAGAGAGAGTGAGTATGGTCCTCACCTCGTGTGTGTGAGTGAGTGAGTATGGTCCTCACATCTCTTGTGTGTGTGTGAGTATGGTCCTCACATCTCTTGTGTGTGTGTGAGTATGGTCCTCACATCTCTTGTGTGTGTGTGAGTATGGTCCTCACCTCTCTTGTGTGTGTGTGAGTATGGTCCTCACCTCTCGTGTAGTAATGGGCTTTGTACTTGCCCATCCTCACAGCAAACACACCGTACTTCTCACTGGGGTCCA
Organism: Alosa pseudoharengus; assembly: GCF_046254945.1. NCBI lineage: Eukaryota > Metazoa > Chordata > Actinopteri > Clupeiformes > Clupeidae > Alosa > Alosa pseudoharengus. The sequence goes on along the minus strand of NW_027468565.1, from coordinate 25,979,708 downwards.
CGGGGTAGTAGAACATGGCCTTCCTCTGGCTCTGCGTACACACACACAATCATCATCATCATCATCATACACATATACACACACACAGACACCATCATCATCATCACACACGCAAACACATGTACACTCACACAGTATTACAGGCATCAGTGAAAGAGTGCCACCTACTGGGCCCTTGTGGAACAAGATCCTTCTCATGTCAAACCCATCCAGGGCCACTTTGGGGAGAGGAGCCCCAGCCAATGCAGCGAAGGTGGGCAGGATGTCCAGAGAGCTGGCCAGCTCATGAGTGACCCCTACAGGGTGCAGGAGAAACAACAAGCAGTCAGCACAGTACCAGACTGACCCACTGAGGGCATTAAGGCCACCCCAGGTGACCAGTGAGGGCATTAAGGCCACTCCAGGTGACCACTGAGGGCATTAAGGCCACTCCAGGTGACCAGTGAGGGCATTAAGGCCACTCCAGGTGACCACTGAGGGCATTGAGGCCAGTCCAGGTGACCAGTGAGGGCATTAAGGCCAGTCCAGGTGACCAGTGAGGGCATTAAGGCCACTCCAGGTGACCAGTGAGGGCATTAAGGCCACTCCAGGTGACCAGTGAGGGCACTGTGCCTTGCATACAAGCCAGTCCACATCAACATCTACTAGATGAGCTGCTACTTCCTGTACCCAGTGACTAGTTGTTGCAAAACATTCTAAAATTGTTGGGATTTCCGATATTAACGTTACTCATCTCGGTTTGGGGTCATTGTTGGTGTGCCCAAGACAGAGGACAGAGGACTGTGCTAACACAGACATGGCACTGAGTGGCAGAGAGGGTTTCCTGTTCCACTCACTTCAGTCACATGTTTCTATAAACAACCCAAACACAGCACAGACTGGAACCACGGCTCCTTCTGTAAATGTAAATCAGGTTTCTCGGCCAAGTATACTTGCGTATACAAGGAATTAGTGAACACACAGAGCACACAGTGAACACACAGTGAGGTGAAGCACACACTAACCCGGAGCAGTGAGCTGCCTTGCTACAGCGCTGCTCGGGGAGCAGTGAGGGGTTAGGTGCCATGCTCAAGGGCACTTCAGCCGTTCCTACTGTACTGGTCTGGGATCGAACCGGTAACCCTCCGGTTACAAGCCTGAAGCCCTAACCAGTAGGCCACGACTGCTCTCTGTCGTCTGCTTCGGGAGCTCAAAGGTCAAGTCATTAACTCTTCTGTTCAAACTTTCTCTTTGCTGCTCCTACTGTGTGTGTGTGTGTGTGTGTATCGTGTTTGTGTGTGTGTGAGACTCACCTGGTTTGATGTGTCCAGGCCAGTAGGCCATGGCCGGCTCTCTCATGCCCCCCTCGTATGTGGTGCCTTTGCCACACTTCATCAGACCAGCGTTACCGCCACGAGACTTACGCATTAACTCTGGCCTACACACACACACACACACACACACACACACACACACACACACACACACACACACACACACACACACACACACACACACACACACACACACACAGACAACAGACAGACATATTACACACACACACAAATGTAATTCAAGGTTTAGCCGACAGTGCCTGTTCACTGGAGATACAGCAAGGTGACATTACTGGTGGATAAAAGCACTCTTAGTCTCCTTAGCATGAAACTGCACCCACCCAACCACCTTCAGCTCCACAGCTGGAAATCATTTCTCTCTGTTCTTCTTCCTGATTCCTAATTCTGCTCTTTAAACAAAACATCACAAGTCAGTGATGAGTGGATTTAATAATCTAAAAAAAAAAAAGAAAATCCTGACACAGGCTTGTTGCCCAAGTTGGTCAGATAACATGAACTTTGGTCCAGAGAGGCTAGGACTAACTCAAGGTCATTATTTACTACCAGGGCAGGTTACTATAATATACTATTATTGTTTGACACACACACTGTCTATCGTGAAGAGGATGCTTTTGATAAGGCCTCTCTCTCTCTAACACACACACAAACACACAGACACACACCTACCCATTGTCTGCAGTGAAGAAGATGAGTGTGTTGTTGATGATGCCTGCCTCTGTGAGTGTGTGTATGATGTGACCCACAGTGGAGTCCAGCTCCAGCAGGGCATCACCAAACGGACCTCTCCCAGATTTCCCAGCAGCCTTCTCGCCTGCGTACTGGGGGTAGTGGGTGTGCTGCATCCAGGCAAAGGGGGGAGGGGGGGGGGGTTGAGAAGGAGAGAGAGGGAGAGAAAGAGGGGGAGACAAAGGAAGAGAGAAAGAAGAAACAAATGATGAAATAAAAGTGAAAATGTGAATGACACCACGTGACTGAGACACACACACACACACACACACACGCACGCACGCACACACACACACAAACAAACACACTACAGACACCATGTGTGACTGAGACGAATTCAATCTGGAAGGCAAACATGACCTACAGAAAAAAGACACGTCTACAGAAAACACACACACACACACACACACACACACACACACACACTACAGAACACACACTACAGAACACACACAACAAGAAAAACACATTGCATTTATATAGCGTTTCTTTTCCACAAGGCATCCAAAGCCCTCTGAAGTGAAGTGGGAACCTCACACTCACACACAGGTCATCAAACTTAATATGTTCTACGCCTCTATGACAAGACATGTGCTTTTCCATATTGCACACAGGAGAATGACCATAAAGTTATGCAGTGAATGATCAAGCAAATGTAACGGCAGGCAGCTGGCCTATAGCCGTATGTGCGTTGGTAAACCTCCCTCCCAACGCCTAGCCTAGCTATGCTTAGTCATGCTAGTGAGAGAGCTAGCAGCATGAGCTTGTTAGCTTGATTGCTATCAATCTGATGTCTTGCTGCTGTTTGTGGGTTCATGCCCGGGTGAGTGCAGGACTGAGCAGCGCGGTTCAACACAAGGCAGGTTACACAAACATCATAAAGCCTCCATGACATGGTGAGGAATGACAGGGTGAGGAATGCTCACATGAGAGGGGTAATAGAGGAAAAACGGCTGCTTCTTATTAGCCGAGCGCCTGATGAAATTTGTGGCGAACTTGCTGTAGGCCGTCTCCAGTTGCAGGAAGTCTGCCGGTTGCTGCACGATGACTTCATCGTGCATGACAGGAACCGTCACCACGCCGCGGTCGCAGAAGCCAAAACACTTGACGTCAGGAGGGAAACACGTCAGGTTGCTACAGGGACCCTGCAGAGTGAGAGGAAAGGGTACTGAAATTAAAATGGAACTGAAATGCAAAACATTAATTAATGCATTTAATGATTGCAAAAACAAGTATTGAATTGAATTGTGACAGAGCGAGAGAGAGAGAGAGAACACTAAACATGTGAAACAATAGTTTGTAATAGCAGTAATAGCACTTGAATTTCCCCTGGGGATCAATAAAGTATCTATCTATCTATCTAGACCATTTAGTCTGCTTTATATAAGCCTTTGGCCTGCAGATGGTGTTTGAATGTGTGTTGCCCATACACTGAGTAGGCCTATCTACTAGCATCAGATGCCTTACCATGTCGTGGGAGTAAGGGATGCCCAGGTAAGAGTCGAAGCCCTGGCGTGTAGGCAGGTAGGTCCCATTGGGGCCCACACCCAGGTGCCACTTGCCAATCATGGCGGTGTTATAGCCCAGGGGCTTCAGCACCTCCGCGATGGTGGTCTCATTTAGGGGGAGACCTCCTTTGGAGCCGGGGTACAGTACACCAGGGTAGATCCCTGAGCGTGTCTGATAGCGCCCGGTCAGAATCGATGCCCTACATGACAAAAAAAGAAAAATGGATAAAATAAATTGGATTTAATGAACTAATTTCCAAAGAAGGTTTGGAAAAATCATAAATTTTCATTCCCATATGCTACTACTGATCATTGAATCGAGCTAACCTTCGTGCACAGACATTTTGGGGGGCACTTTTTAGCGCACGTAAAACACTTAATTATAAAACAAAATTACACGCACATGTTGAATGAAATTTGACTTGTGCTGCAATTAGTAAATTAATATACAATTAAGACAATAAAGAGACCAAAATGTGTTAATTTATGTTGCCTAACAAAACCTATACAACAGAAAACGTTCGTCTTAACACATAGATTTGCAATTGCAAACTCTACCGAAATTATTTGTAGCCTAGGCCTATGTGGTCGTCCTCACGTCATTGACTTGGGCTACAGCGTAAAACTTTATCAGGTGACCAGTCGGCTAAAAATGCTTAGTTGTTTGATGCTGTATGAGACATTTTACTGCACAACAAAATGATTACACGTTGGGCTTAGAGGGCAAACTGTACTTACTTGATCTGTAAGACAATAAAGAGACCAAACAGTACGAGAAGGAGTTATAGTGGGCTACTGACTGTTGTCATTACATGAATGCAGATGCAGATGGGCATTTTTCACAGGTAATGGAGAACTTCCCGTTTCTTCTGTCACAAATGAATGTGTTAATAATACATGTTGCCTAACAAAACATATACAACAGAAAACGTTCTTCTTAACACATACATTTGCAAAATCTACCGAAATTATTTGTATGTGGTCGTCACGTTATCTGTCATTGATTTGGGCTACAGCGTAAAACTTTATCTAGCTTCATCTAACTAGTTTATCAGGTGACCAGTCGGCAAAAATGCTTGTTTGGTGCTGAATGACATTTTACTGCACAACAAAATTATTACATGTTGGGCTTAGAGGGCAAACTGTAAGATTTTGCTTGATCTGTATGTTACCTGGCTGATGGGGCACGGGAGAAGCAGCCTGTCAGCGACCATGCCTGCTATATCTGAAGATGCTTACTGAAGCTGCTAGGGTGCTGTGCATCTGGCGTGCCCTGCGCGCGATCGCGCGAGTTCAGGTGACAAAGGAAGAGAGATAGGCTGGTCGGGTGTGCGCAAGAAGGTGGCTCATTTCGGGGCATTGTTTCAGTCGTTTTTAATGGCTCAGGTTTTCAAACGATCATTTCAAAACCGACCTCAGTAAAATCTTAATAATATTAATAATTTAAAAAAAAAGTTTCAAAAGGGCATTTTCGTTGATAAAGGGCAAACTTCCTAGTGCTTTAGCACCACCTAGTGTCTATGTATGCACGCCTATGATAACCTTGATGATGAATGACTGCAAAGAGTTACAACTTAGAGAGAGTGTAGCATATCAATTCAGAGTTTGATTAGACGCAGTTACCTGGACGGGCTGCAAACGGGACTGGTCACATAAAAGTCCGTAAATCGTAGACCCTGAGCCGCCAGTTTGTCCAGGTTTGGCGTCAGAGAACTCGGGTGCCCGTAGCTGCCCAGGTCCCCAAAGCCCAGGTCATCCGCAAACAGCAGGATCAAATTAGGCCGTGCGGATCCCACGCATTGAACCGTCAAACACAGGCAAGCAGCCAACAAGCCAAGCACCATCGGACGACCCATGCTGTGACCAGAGAATCCGATATTCAAGGTTCCGTCACTCCCTCAGTCAAGGTTCCGCAAATCTCTCTCGAATATCCAGTTTCTGTGTAAATCTGTTTGCTACTTCATAGTAACCAGTTTTGCCAGGGTTCTGTAGGTCGCTTCTGTTACTTCTAATCTAATCTAAGATACACGATAATTTGTTGACTAAGTTAACTCAATTCCTGTTCCTTTGGTAGCCTAGAGTAGACTGCTCTACAGTCAAGGCTGTCGTATGACTGTCCACGTGACCAGATCCTGATAAACATGCCCAGGTGAAATATGGGAAGTGTAGTTCTGGTTGCCACCAGTGGGCGATATGGGCAACTAAACTGAATTTGATGGCAGAGTTTGAGTGATTCATGCAAATAAACAGAGTTTATGATGTCTTAATTGAACAAGGTAGTTGATACTACGATGAACTACAGCCTGTTAATACTGATATGAAATGAACTAGCCACCACATAGACTATGCTAAAACTAGGCTGTAAAAACAAGTTGGATCGAAACAGCCCAGTTCGTGGTCTGACGAGGTAAGGTAAGGTAACGAATAGTTCTTGTCATTATAAATGTTCATAATGTTTTTCATTTATAATGTAGGCTACTTAGCCCACTGTTGTTAAGAGTATGTGTTGGAAATGTTCTGGCCGTAACATACAGGCCTAATTAATAGCAAAATCATTCTAGCCTACCTCATATCAACTAGGGTAGCCTATGCTCAAACAATCCATATTTTTGACTGTAACCAAAATACAACCCAAAAACAGAAAAAGTAGGGACGTTGTGTAAAGTGCAAATAAAAACAGAATGTGATAATATATAATAAGTCTGGTAAACCCATATTTAGCAGCAAAAAGGACATAGACAACATACCAAATGCTGAAAATTTGGACTATTTCATGGAAAATATATGGTAATTTTGAATTTGATGCCAGCAACATGTTTCAAAAAAAGTTGTGATGGGAGCATGTTTACCACTGCGCTGCTTCACCTCTTCATCTAGCAAAATTCTGTAAATGTTTAGGAACTGAGGAGACCATTTGCTAGAGTTTTGAGAATGAAATGTTGTCCCATTACTTCCCGATATAGCCTAGGATTTCAGTTGCTCAACAGGGTATTCTTAGTCGTGTTTTTCCATTCCATTATGCACCTAATTTGACAAATCTGGACTGCAAACAGGCCATCTTAGCACCTGGACTCTTCCTATATGGAGAAATACTATTTAATGTGAAGAATTCATTTTGCCATTGTTTTCCTTAAATATTCAAGGTCTTCCCTGGAAAAGACATTGCCTGGATGGCAGTATATGTTGCTCAAAACCTACATCATTCAGAATTGATTGTGCTTTGCCAAATGTGCAAGATGCCCATGCTGTAGGCACTAATGCTCCTCCACACCGTCATAGATGTTGGGTTTCGAACTGAGCACTAAAGCAAGTTGGATAGGTTGGATACTTGGATAGGCCCTCTCTTTAACCCAGATAAGTCCATGATTTCCAAAAATAATGGCACATTTTGATTGGTCTAACCACAGGATTGTTTTCCATGTTACCTCAGTCCATTTTAAACAAGCTCAGGCCCAGATAAGACGGTGGTATTTTCTGTATCATGTCTCAATACAATTTTAGCTGTTACAATTTTGGCTGCAGTTTTTTAATTAAGTATCAAACTGTGCACATAGACAATGGTTATCAGAGTTTTTCCTGAGCCCATACAATGACAGGTCTGGAAACAGGTCTGATGTTGATGCAGTGCCATCTGAGGTCCAAAAGACCACGGCCATCCAATTTGTACAGCAGTAAACGTTGGGCTACCAGAAAGCTTTTTATCAGTAGTTACTGTGCTGCTGTTGGTGTTCAAACTTTTTGCCATTAGGTGGCCAAAAGGTCACCAGTTTTTCACCAAAATTAAGCCAGCCACTTAGGCTACTGCTGTTTCAATGCTTTTGCTTACAGTAATATGACATTAGCAACTCCAATTCCTCAAAACCCGCATCATCTATGCCCCTGTGGGCTTCTGTACTTCACCACTGGGGGTCACTGTCCCCCCACAGTAGCAGTGATCCCATCTCCCGCCCGCCGGGCCCCAGAGTGGTCAATGCAGCTACTGTAGGCCTACGTAAGCGCACATCGGTGGCTGGTCTGTGGGTCTGCGTTTGGGGCGTCCTCTGCACTGCCCTTGCTGACAGTGCTGGTGATAGATCCTGACACTCGGTCAATTAAACAAACGGCCAGAGAAATAGCGATTGCGATTGCGATTCCGCCTAGCGGGGCCAGCACGCGTGCGTGCCACCGGATCCGTGCGAGTGGACGTCAGCGCTGATTTTCCACGCTGCTTCCGCCGACGTGGTGTTGGGTATGATGCGGAGACAGAGAGAGAGAGATAGAGAGATGGAGAGAGACGGAGAGAGAGAAAGAGACGGAGAGAAAAGGGGGTGGGGTTGGAAGTCATGGAGAGAGAGTGAGAGAGAGAGAGAGAGAGAGAGAGTGTGTGTTGCATTTGAATAGGGCAGGCGAGAT
>NW_027468565.1:25896748-25966748 GCF_046254945.1 Alosa pseudoharengus | reverse complement strand
TACAGCACATTGTGTTTACGTAAACAGCACATTTTGTTAACGTATATGATAGAGCACATTGTGTTTACCAGTGTTGCCACAGTTACCTTGAAAAAGTAATCTGATTACTGATTACTCCTTTAAAAAGTAACTTAGTTACTTTACTGATTACTTGATTTTAAAAGTAACTAAGTTAGATTACAAGTTACTTTATTAGTTACTTTCAGCAGCTGCCGACAACACCCCCACCGCCTCAACATAAAAATGATAACCGGTTTTGCCAATACTCACTATACTGGAAGTGCATTTTAACAATGTATAGCAGACATCCCAACCTAACCTACTGTACTTAGATACTGAAATGCAGATGTTTGTTCAATAATGTCTAGTCAGTACACCAAATAAGGAAGGCCTATTGATAGAAATTGTGATAGTAAAATATGTAGATTTTGGTAGTTTGGCCTTTTCATGTAGCCTTGGCAACTAGCCATCTAGTATAGGCCTGAGTAATATGCAAATGAAATTACACTTGTTAAACTCACCTCGACAAGTCTTTTGCAATCATTTAACCCGCCGTGAGCAATGATAAAGTCACTGTTACAAACAGTGCAGTGTGCAATATTATCATTATGTTTAACTCTTATGAGACAATTGGGTACACTTTTGTGTAGTCTGATGTGAAATGGGTCTTAAATGTTCCTTTTTGAGGGGCATTGACTCTGCCATGACGCTCCTGTTCCTAGATACACTAACTGAACTGATTAATTCAGTTCGGGAGAAAAGAGATATAAGCCCACCTACACTGAAAACTGATTGGTTGATTTAGCAAAACAGACCAGGATGCTCTCTGTCTTGGATGCGCTTGCAGGCACACACATACCACTCCTCTCTCTCCCTCTCCGTTGTGTGCGCGTTAAACTTAGATGCACACGCGAAGTCCGCTCTGGCTTGCGTGCTCTTGTTCGCTCTAGGTTCCGGGAGATTTTATGTAGGCCTAATTTGCGGGCGTCAGGATATCAATATGTGGGAGACTCCCAAAACTTCGGGAGACTTAGGATGTCTAGCTAGACAGCACTTTGTCGCCAGCACAGAATGTACAAAGTACCTTAATGTTGTCATGTTTAGCTGACACAAACTTAAAAATAATGACTGTATAGATAAAACGTGCATCTCTCTCCTCCCTCCATTGTTGTTTACGTTTGTGTCGCTGCGTGGTTTTACACGGGAGTTGTCCTCATGCTGAAAAGTTTGGCATAGCCTACATGACGTTAATCCCTGAGACAAGAAGAAAGCAAAGAATATATCTTTTTACTAAGGAAAATGACAAAAATAGTAACGCACAGTGATTTAGATAAGTAACTTTAATCTGATTACTGGTTTGTAAATAGTAGCGCGTTAGATTACTCGTTACCGAAAAAAGTGGTCAAAATAGACTAACGCGTTACTGAGTAACGCGTTACTGGCATCACTGGTGTTTACGTATATGTTGGGGATCCAGAGGGGAAATGTGTTGTGTGCTTCTGTGGTAACATTTTTAATTCTTATGATTAATATTGTCAATTGAAAGTTTGTATGTTTTAGTATTTACACACTCACGACCAGTGTTGGGCAAGTTACTTTAAAATCGTAATGTATTATGTATTACTTATTACTGTCATTTCAAGGTAATTTGTTACATTATAATATTACTGTCTCTGAATTGTAAGGCATTACACTACTATTGCATTACTTTTAAGTTACTTTCACCAAAATATCTAGAAATATGGATTTGGCATTCTAAATGCAGTTTATTACGCTCAATGCAGCTCATTGCTCTTCCAATGGAGGGAGATGTGGTATAGCATAATGACTGAGCTAGGCTTAAGGCTAACAGTAGAATGCAATAGGAGCAGTGCTCATGATGCAATACAAGGAACAATCATAGTCAGAATTTTGTTAAAAACCGACAAAACCAATAAAATCAACAGAGCCTAAATCAAAGCTTACATAAAGAAATGTCAAGATGGTGGCCAGCTGGCCATTTCGGTGCCCTAAGTGAGTGGCTTTGAGTGAGTGACATTTAAATGATAACTCAAAAAGGCTTATAATTTAAGACCATTACTGTGTGTTTTTAAACATTAATTTCTGAAGAAATGCTGTTTTACTTATAAATGGTGCACTGTCACTTTAACAACATTTATCTTTACGTTCTCATAATGCCCTTTTGCCAGCTCTTGTTGATTTGAGTTACATTGATAGCACAATATTAACAATAATATGCACAATGTTAAGTTGTTATAAGCAGCCTTCATTGCTTTGGAAATGGAAGTGTGCAATGACATGTTGCTTCACATTTCTTTTTGCAATTAAAAGGGAATTATGTGCCTGGTAGCCACATAGCTATCTGAATGGAATGCGTTTCAGTCGACTCGGCATATCATGTGCTTCATGAAATGCTTGGAAAACGAATTATTGAAGACCCACCAATTCCTTTCTAGTACTACGTGGTGGAGATTGAGAGAACCCAAAAAGTATCAAACTTGCATGTAACATGGTGCTGAAAATAATTAGCGTAGGCTTATGTCTATCCAGCAAATAATCCGACTTCGAGTCTGCTGCAGCCAGTCATCTTCAACTAGTATCAGGAGATAACGTTCTACTATTATGCGCGATTTTTTCTTCTCTGTTGTTCTCGCGGTGGTGTTTGCGAATATGTATTAAAAAAAAAAACACCACTTAATTTCGGGTTAAAAAGGCATTGTAACGCGCGTTACTGAAGTTTGTACCGAGTAAAATATTACCCAATTTTTTTTAGTAATGCCTTACATTACCGCGTTACTGCAAACAGCAATATATTACAGTAATTACATTACTTTTGTAACGCATTACTCCCAACACTGCTCACGACATAGCATACATTGAACACATTCAGTCTGCTGTCAGGGAAAATGTCTGGGAGAGTATCTCCAGGCCTGTAGATGGCACCCTGGGAGGGAGTGAGGGACGGGTATGAGGGGGCAGGTACCATATAGCTGGCAGAGAAGAAGGAATTTGGAAATCCAAGGTGTACAACACCTGAACCTTGCCTTGTCCGTTCTCTTTGTATTTTAAGATATGTGTCATTTTATTCTTAATGTTGCCATCTAAAGTTATTTTGTAGAAATTGCTGGTTAATGTGTTGTATAATGATATGATTCTTATTAAATTGAAGTAAATGTTGATTCAAGCAAATGTTTGTTTGCCACCATTAACCATGTGGCCATGGCTTTTTAGTGAGGTTACAAAGGAATGAATTGTTTGCTAAATGTTGTGTTTATTCTCACCACATGTATATTCTTATGAAAGATGTTAATGCTTTAAATGTGTGTGTTAATCGATTTAATGTTGAGTGTGTCTGAACATTGTTAAACATGTTTGAATATTTAAGTATCTATATTTGATGTTGAGTGTGTCTGAACATTGTTGGACATATTTGAATATTTAAGTATTTATGCTTAAAGTATTTTAAATAATAAATGGAATGCCAGTGTGCCACACCTGAACCTTGCCTTGTCCGTTCTCTTTGTATTTTAAGATCAAGCAAGGGAAAGTGGTTGTGCTGTGCCCCAAGCTCCCCTAGACTTGGAGGCCGGTAATATATACAGCACATTGTGTTTGCATATACAGCACATTGTGTTTACATATACAGCACATTGTGTTTACATATACAGCATTGTGTTGTTTACGTATACAGCACATTGTGTTTACATACAGTCTGCCCATTTGATGCCTGGATCATGTCAGGAGTCCAGTGCATGTCTGAAAAGCGCTTGTGTGTGTGTGTGTGTCCGTGTGTGTGTCCGTGTGTATGTCCGTGTGTGTGTGTGTCCGTGTGTGTGTGTTCCTGTGTCTGTCCATGTGTGTGTCCATATGTGTGTGTGTGTGTTGGTCCTTTTGTGTCCACAGCAGCAGCCTCCCGTCCTTCAGAGCCCTTTCAGAGCCCTCTTTCCTTCTCATTTTCTCTCTCCTGCTCTTTCTTCATCTCTCACTCTCTCTCCTTTCCTCTCTCTCCCTCCTTATCTTCTCATCTTCTCTAAAATTCCACCTGCTGTTAGCTACCTCACATGATGCTGCCTGCTGTTAGCTGTGACATGATGTGGGTCTAGGACTTTTGAGTGTGTGTCAGTGTGTGTATTCAAGAGATGTTCACGTGTGTGTCTGTGTGTGTGTGTGTGTGTGTGTGTGTGTGTGTGTGTGAGATTAGCCTTCTCAGCTGGTGTCTCAGTGACATTTAGCTCCATCCCAGCGGTGAGGGTGATTCCTCCATCCAGCAGGGGCTGGATCAGAGACCCCCCCCCCACACACACACACACACTCCAGACAGCAGGGGCTGGGCCTGAGTCACAGAGCCCCCCCCCCCCCCCTCGCCCATACACACACACACACACACTCCAAACAGCAGGGGCAGGATTAGAGACCCTCAGCAGCGTGGGACGTAGGCCTGCCCATCACACTGGGGGCTTACACTAGGTATTTGCCCCAGACTGCTGCCCCCTTCTGCCTGTCATACTAGGGGCTTACGCTCAGTATTTACCCCAAACGCTCTGCAGCCAAGCAGGATCAGAGGGACTCACCAGTGTCACGACTCTCACTCCTACACACACATACACACTCACGCACGCACACATGCACACACACAGACACAAACAGTGGGACAGCTGGACACACGAGAGTCACTCTTGCTCTCCATCAGTACAGACTGGACTGGGCTGGCAGGTCCTCTGTGTCCACCTCAAACACACACACACACACACACACAGTGCCGGGGCTTCAGTGCTAGGAGGCTGTAATAGAACTACATTTCCCATGAGCCAGTGAGGCTCCTGGTGCTCCCCCAGTGGGACGGCAATGCTGGAGCTGCCGCAGCAGGAGGCCATGATAGTATTCCATTTCCCATGAGCCACTAAGGCTTTGTAGTTTTCCCCTTGGTGCTCTTATGTAAAAGCCGACAACAGATATGAACCTTTTTTGCCGTGTGTGTGAATGTGTGTTTACTAGCCGAATTGCTTTCACTGCAGCCTGTTTATTTTCTGTTATATCACACTTTAAATTTGTGTGTCTTCTAATCCCGCATTAACAACACGAGAGAGAGCAGTTCACCATCTGTATTCCGACTCCTCCATCAGATCTTAATGAGTCAGGAGGCACAGGCTGTCCAGATGTGTGTGTGTGTGTGTGTGTGTGTGTGTGTGTGTGATGTTGACTTGTGCTAGTTGGACTTCATGACATGGCCCTGATATAAAGCCAGTATTACCCTGATAAAGGAGAATATCGATCTCCAATCATCATTTCCTCAAAGCCCCGCGTTCCACCTGACTGGGTGCAGATGAATAATTGACAGAGGGAGAAAGAGAGAGAGAGGAGGGAGAGAAATAGTGAGAGAGACAGAGGGAGTTAGAGGGAGAGAGAGAGAGATTAGAATACCTTTTCTTCTGAAGCCTTTGTGTGTGTGTGTGTGTGTGTTTTGGGGGTTGTTGAATTATTCAGCTCTTGTGTTAGGTGTCTCCTGCCTCCGTGAGCCTCCTTCTGATTGAGTCCAGGGACGCAGAGAGAGAGAGAGAGAGATGGAGAGGGAGGGAGAGAGATAGAGAGGGAGGGAGAGAGACAGGGAGACACAGAGAGAGAAAGTTGAAATAAAGGCACAATGAAAGAGGAAAGAGGGAGTAAGGTAAAAAAGAATGGAGAGAGAGTCTCATAATGAGAAAACGAGAGCAAGGAGGGAAGGACAATATAAGAGAGATACTGTAGATAGAGAGGGAGATGTAGAGAGAGAGAGGGGGGGGGAGATGTAGAGAGGGATCTAGAATGAGCATTAGAGAAGGATTTCAAATGAAAGAGAGAAGGAGATGAAGAGAGAGAGGGAGGGAGAGAAAGAGGAGGATGAGAGTGATGGAGGGATGAAGGCATGCCATGAGAAAACTGAGTTCCCTCATCTGTGGTATACAGTAGCTACTCAGAGCCATCTCAGGATGGCCATCTGTAACATGTGCCTTTTTGTGTGTGTTTGTCTGTGTGTGCAGGGGTGTGGTGTGGTGTGGTGTGTGTGTGTGTGTGTGTGTGTGTGTGTGTGTGTGTGTGTGTGTGTGTGTGTTTAGATACTCAGAACTATCTATCTGAATAAGCATCTGTAACATCTGTGTGTTTGTCTGTGACTGTGTGTGTGTGTGTGTGTGTTTGTTTGTGTGTTTGTATGTAGCTACTCAGATCGATCCATCTATCTGGACAGCCACTAATGTCTCATCTCCTCATTCTCCTTGATTGCCTCATTCTCATCGATTGCGTTTCCCTTATTGGGACGCATTCATCTCCTCTCAAGCAGGCTCACACACACACACACACACACACACACACACACACATTAACAAACACTCTCTTGTCTAACACACACACCTTGACTGACAGTGATAGAGGACAGGTGTTGTCTCACAGTCCGCTGCCGAGTGTGTGTGTGTGTGTATGTGTGTGGATATAGAGTGTGTGTGTGTGTGTGCCTGTGTAGGCAAAGAAACCGGTGGTGCAAATGGTAAAACCTAGCACACATATGCACGCAGGCTCACACAAGCACACACACACACACCCTCTATATCCAAGCATACACACACTCTATATCCACACACTTCATTCTACTTGACCTGAGCACTTCTGAAATGAATCATGCCCATGCTTGTTTGATACACACACACTCACGCCTGTCTGCTTGAAAAACATACTTGTGCTTGTTTGATACACACACACACACACGCGCACGCCTGTCTGCTTGACATATATACTTGTGCTTGTTTGATACACACACACACACACGCGCACGCCTGTCTGCTTGACATATATACTTGTGCTTGTTTGATACACACACACACACACGCGCACGCCTGTCTGCTTGACATATATACTTGTGCTTGTTTGATACACACACACACACACGCGCACGCCTGTCTGCTTGACATATATACTTGTGCTTGTTTGATACACACACACACACACGCGCACGCCTGTCTGCTTGACATATATACTTGTGCTTGTTTGATACACACACACACACACGCGCACGCCTGTCTGCTTGACATATATACTTGTGCTTGTTTGATACACACACACACACACGCGCACGCCTGTCTGCTTGACATATATACTTGTGCTTGTTTGATACACCCCTTTCTTTTAAAGTGAGACTAATGCCAATGACAAACGGCACATGGAACTCACGACACACACACTGGCTCTCATTTATGAAACGTGCGTACGACATAAAACAGACGTAGGACAGGTGTACGCTCATTTCCACGCAAAGCATGACATTACAGTTTTTTACGATTGTTTACACACTAAAATAAAAACTTCCTCACAACTTGCAAAATTCTACTCCAAGGAGCAAAACACCTCCACAGATTTGCACAGTATTACACACAATGTCTGCTTCACCCTTTTTGCAAAACATTACACACAGTGATTTGTAAAACTCTACACACATTTTCACACCTTAGACACAGATAAGGATTGTGAGGTTACTTCCTTGTCATTACAAAGCCCCGGATTGCCAATGACCACACTAATGAACGAATTGGATAAGCACATCCACCAGGTGTGGAAGCACACATGTGCTAATTTGAAAACGCAGCACTCAGGTGTACTATAAAAGGCAGAAGCTTTTACAGTAGTTTTTCTTTCCTTAAATAGGCTACCCAGTTTATATTTGGTTACATTGATATGGATCACATGGTTGGAGGTCAGCTGATTTAGGATCCCATGAGGAGTACTTTGAGACCTGAGACCATTGTTGTAGTGAGAGTGAATCAATAAAGACATGACAAGGTATACATTTGATTACATTTCCTGTCCCTATAATTAACTGTTCCTGTGGACATGTGACAATAGGCCCACAATAGGCCCACACTTAGTAGTTGATCAAGAGTCCATATATGATTGAAAGGATTATCATCAGCCTGGTAATTAGGATCCTTACTGTTGATAAATGAGGGATACTGTGTCTGGGTGTGTGTAAGTTTGTGTGTGTGTTCGTGTCCATAACTGTGTGTGTGTGTTTTTTTTTCCATTCATCCTCTTTTGATTTGTCGCCGTCTAATCATGTAGTGCAGTGCAGTGTGTGGTGTTTGTCTAATGTGTGTAAGAGTGTGTAAATGTCTCATGCCACAAGGGAAATCTCCATGCTCTAACACTGATTAGCCCTGCAGTAATACAGCGAGACTCATGTTAAATCAGCAGGTGTGTCTGTGTGTGCGTATTTGTGTGTGTGTGTGTGTGTGTATCTGTGTGTGCGTATCTATGTGTGTGTAGGCTTGGGAATCGGTTCCAGGTATCGGTTAGGAACCGGTTCCAAACGTTCCGATCCATCGGAATTGTACACATCCACGCGTTAACGATTCCACTAACGATTCCAATACAAAGTTTGTGTGTTGGATACACACCTTCCGGAGTCTGAGACTCAAAGGTCAGCCATCAGTTTGTGCCGCCATGCTCAGATGTGGCACAGTGACACGGTGCTCAACCGTGACAGACCGACATAATGGTCTCAGAAATATGAGTTTTGTTTTCACAGCAACACACACAGACACACACACAAACTTCCCTCTAGTGTTGTAAGGTTTGTGTGTGTGTGTGTGTGAGTGTGACAGTATTGTAAATGGGTGTGGTGGGTGGGTTCCACATGTTAAGTGGCACAATGGGGCTGATCACACTGACTCCTGTGTGTGTGTGCGTGTCTGTGTGTGTGTGACAGTACTGTAAATAGTGTGGGTTCCACGTGTTAGGTGGTACAATGGGGCTAATCACACTAACTCGTGTGTGTGTGTGTGTGTGTGTGACAGTATTGTAAATGGCGTGGGTTCCACATGTTAAGTGGTACAATGGGGCTGATCACACTCATGTGTGTGTGTGTGTGTGTGTGTGTGTGTGTGTGACAGTATTGTAAATGGTGTGGGTTCCACATGTTAAGCGGTACTTGTCGTGTCCCTCTGGGGGAGATAAATGCTGCTGCTGTCACAGGTGTGACAGAGAGGAGGGCAAACGCTCTCATCCGCTTGGCCGATCTGTCATGCACATGTTCAGGAAGAGCGATAGACAGAGAGAGAGGGAGAGAGACAGAGAGAGAGGGGGATAGAGAGAGATAGAGAGAGGGAGAGAGATAGAGAGAGAGAGAGATAGAGAGAGAGGGGGATAGAGAGAGAGAGAGAGGGGGATAGAGAGAGATAGAGAGAGGGAGAGAGATAGAGAGAGAGGGGGATAGAGAGAGATAGAGAGAGGGAGAGAGATAGAGAGAGAGGGGGATAGATGCAAGGGAGAGAGGGAGAGATGACAGGACTGACCTTTTAAAGACCAATGGAAATGACAAACGGGGCATGGAACTTGCAGACACACACATTAAGAGAGCGCTGGAACTCAGTCACACACATTAAGAGAGCTCTGGAACTCAGTGACACGCACTGATGGTGGCCACTTTGGAATGCCTTGCCGACACTCACATTAAGAGGAGGAGACGGCTTTAGAACTCGTAAACACACACACACACACACACATTGTAAGAGCAAGAGGCTGAAAGGCCCAGTGATGACACTCACTCAGTGACGACAGTTTCTTTCTGTGGGGGAGAGAGACCTTTGAGATTTGATGTGTGTGAATGAGAATGTGTCTGTGTGATAGAGAGAGAGAGACCTTTGAGATTTGGCGTGTGTGAATGAGAATGTGTCTGTGTGATGGAGAGAGAGGGAACTTTGAGATTTGGCGTGTGTAAATGAGAATGTGTCTGTGTGATGAAGAGAGAGAGGGAACTTTGAGATTTGGCGTGTGTGAATGAGAATGTGTCTGTGTGATGGAGAGAGAGGGAACTTTGAGATTTGGCGTGTGTAAATGAGAATGTGTCTGTGTGATGGAGAGAGAGAGAGAGAGAGACCTTTGAGATATGAAGTGTGTGAATGAGAGTGTGAGTGAGTGTGTGTGTGTGTGTGTGTGAGGGAGAGAGAGAGACTTTTGGGATACGACATGTGTGAATGAGAGTGTGTATGACTGTGTTTGTGAATGAGAGAGAGAGAGAGTGTGAGTGAGACATAGCTTTGGGATATGGCGATCATTTGTGCCATGCAACAGGCTGTGGGATTTCAGCTGTGTGTGTGAGTATGTGTGTGAATGAGAGTGTGTATGTGTGAGAGACAGGGGCAGAGTGGGGCATTAAAATCAACCAACCAAACACGCACACACCAATAGCACAAACAAAATATATGTCAATTTAAAATACTAATAGGCTATGTATAGGCTACATTTGGAGAAAGGAACTATGGATAGTGCTAATGCAATACAACAAGCCAATCAACCACAAACCAGGCACTTTCAATAAATGTGTAAGGAACTAGATATTTAAGTGCAGTATAAAAACAGCTTTGTAGGTGGATGGAAATTTTAAGCATCATGCAAGGCCATATCTGGGTATCATAGCACTCCAATAGTTACCTGTATACATTTAAAAAAGGCCTATTTAAAAGGCCTTATTACCATTAATCATGTGCTATCTCTCCTACAAAACACTCATTTCCAGAAGTTGTGCTAGATGTCCGCCATTTTTTTGAGGTTGCGCTAGACTTTCTCATTGACCGTCATTTTGACCGACAGACTTGTAAACATTCCGTCAATAATCTATTTTCACGTGTCTTTAATTTCAATGTCAGTTTGGCATGATATCATGGCCACATATCTCAGTGAAAACAATTACCAGAAGCCTGGGAAATTACCACGAAGGTGACAGATAGGCTACTCCGATATATGCTCGTTTTTTCAAGAATAGCCTATAGCTTAGAACTGGCACAGAGAAATGTCAAATGCTAACTTTGAAAACTGTTTTCATGGGCTACCTTGCAACACTATCATTTTGTCAAATCGCAGTTGCAGTATTTAGCTCAGCATGGTATTGGTGACGTTTCGGGCTCTATCTCGGTCATCTAAAATGCATGGTCACCCCCGAATAGCTTAGGGGTTTGTCCAGTCCACATTGAGGGTGGTTTTGTTATCAAACGTTGGATGCCTGGCACAACAAGGCGGTTCTTATGTTTCTTAATCAGTCATGGGTGTGTTTTGGGCATAACATTCTTTAAACCAATGAAAATTACATTATCATTCACTTTAACAGCAAGCAGTGCAACTTCAAACAGCGCATCAGTATTTTGATAGTCAGCAGTGCATTTGAAGGAACCTGCTTGCTTCATATGCGCCTTTCGCTATAGACCAGGTTTTTCTTGGTCAGTGACGTAATGCTTTTTAGATAGTGTAAGATAGCAATTTTTAGATAATGCGCCAAGACCACACCTTAGGGCAGTGGTCTCCAACACGGTGCCCGCGGGCACCAGGTAGCCCGCGGGACGGCTACTAGGCGCCCCCAGCGCACCTTCTAAAAATAGCCAACTGGTCGCCTCCAGATCACACTCTAAAAACACGCTCCATTGTGAAGTTTTCAATAGATATTTAAGTCTAGACCAGAACATTTTAAGAATGTATGTAGCCATACATCTGTAACATTAAATCGATATTGGTGATACCTTACAAATTGTAGCTGCGTTAAATTTTAACCTTTGGCTCCAAATCCGTTTCCAATTCAATCTTTAAACAACAACGGAAGCGGAGCGCATACACGCTGCTCGTACGCATAGACAGTAAAGGGGGAAAAACTTGCTCGTCTGGTGTAGCCAATGGAAGCATATCTTTGCAAAAGTTCTGTGTCCATTCAATGTTCGTCAAATACGGTTCTTGCATGATTGTGCAAGGACTGAAAAACAATTGCTTTAGCTCACAGGCCTTTTCTCCTCCGTAGGCTACGGCCATATATTATAGCGCTGCAAATTTTGTGACATGCATGACTGAGCAGGACTGTGTATTAGCTTTTTTGTCAGATCATGAGGAGATTTCAGGTGTGCAATAACTTTAAAAGGAGTCTTCATTATGTTAGGGTGGTGTGGGCGATTACTATTGAAATGTTAAAACCGAATTGTCCAATGAAATCAGAATTTAAACAACCCCTGCATTCATAATGGTGGGTGGGTATAAATTGGGTACAAATTGTAACCCACATTATTAATTGCACAAAAAGATTGTTTTTTTTTTTGTTAAAAAAAATAGATTAGATTCCCCATGCAAACTTTGAAATGAATAAACTGGACAAAAATGTTGGAAGTGTTGCATATTGATTTTAACCCTTTCATGCATGAATTATTAATTCACTGAGGTAGATTTTTTTGCCTAAGCTTTTTCTTACCCCCATTATGTACAGTTGCCTAATATATAAAGACTTATAGGCCTACACAATATTGATAATTTAAAAGTAAAAATCACATAGGCCTATTATTTAGGAGGACTACCCTCGCAAAAAAGGGGTGAGGGTCTGTTTGTTTCAAATGAGTAGCCCTCCATATGATTTCGGGTCTTCAGGTAGCCCTCATTCCCAAAAAGGTTGGAGACCCCTGCCTTAGGGTGTTAATTGCCACACCCCTGAGCGCACCGTGTTATAAAAGAGAAGGGCAAGGCGAAAAACACGAGTGCACGATAGTAATACGCTTTGCATCGGGATGATAATATGCTTTGCGCCAGGTTTTGCATAGCGAAAATAGGGCCCTTCGTTTGTCACTAACAGAAAACACAGCCTATATGACACTTCATATTCATTTCCATGCAGGATTCCTAAAGAATCCATCCATCCATCCATTCATCACTGTTACAGAGTGTAGAGAGTCGTTCATAGTTTCTACATTAATATTGATCCGTGTGAATACTGAACCCACCTTGAGTTGTGTACTCAGATACTATCTAATTGGTTTGCATGTCTAAACAGCAATTTTGTTCCAACGGTTAATTGGCTCGCTGCTCCGTTGTGTGAGCTCCTGGCCGGAGTGTCCACCACACAGGAAATGGAAGATAATCTCTACCTCCTGGCTGCCGGCTGGCATTGGCCTGAAAAGGAGCAGGAAGCATGTGTGTGTGTGTGTGTGTCTACTTATGTGTGTGTGTGCTTGTGTTTGTGTGTTTGTATGTGTGTGTGTTTGTGTGTATGTGTTTGTATGTGTGTGTGCTTGTGTGTGTGTGGCATTGACCTGAAAAAGAGCTGTAAGCGGACATCAGGGTCTGAGAATGAGAATCCAGATCAGCATCTTACTCACCGATCGCAGTGGTCTCTCCTTATCATCGCACTCACACACTCACCGCAGGCACTCATATGGGTGTGTGCGCATGTAACTTTGTCTGTGAGTTTGTGTGTGCCTATCTGACTGTGTGTGTGTGTGTGTTTGCGAGTGTGTGTTTGTTTTTGCATCAATCCTCTTTTGATTTGTCGCTGTCTAATCATGTAGTGCAGTGCAGTGTGTGGCGTTTGTTTAATGTGTGTAAGAGTGTGTAAGTGTCTCATGCCACAAGGGGAATCTCCATGCTCTATCACTGATTAGCCCTGCAGTAATACAGCGAGACTCATGTTAAATCAGCAGGGGTGTGTGTGTGTGTGTGTGTGTGTGTGTGTGCGTGCGCGTGCGTGAGCATGTGTGTGCGTGTGTCTGAGCCTTGCGGGGAAAAAAATCTGTTCTGGTGTTCTATCAGTGCTTAGGGTGTCACATTGAGGGGGAAGGGGTTTGTAATGTCTCTGCTGCTAATGTTGCACAAATGAATACACACGTTTACCCACTCATACACACTCAGAGACATACAGACCCCCCCCCACACACACACACACACACACTCAGAGACAAATACAGAGACTCTGCTTCCTCACCCTCACACACGCACACCCTTACAGACACATTCAGAGACAGACAGACTCACAAGTCAAGCAGATTTTCTCTACAGTCAGGCCCTTGGCATTGTGGGAAGAAAATTACTTTTCTCCAGCCAGTGACCGTGGAAAGGAGAAGAGAACAGATGATAGATGAGAAGAGGAGAGGATGGGAGAGGAAAGGAGAAGAGAGGAGATGATAGAAGAGGAGAGGATGGGAGAGGAAAGGAGAAGAGAGGAGATGATAGAAGAGGAGGAGAGGAGATGATAGAAGAGAGGAGGAAGAGGAAATGAGAGGAGGCGGGGAGAAGAGATGAGAGGAGGAGGAGAAGAGATGATAGAAGAGGAGAGGATGGGAGAGGAAAGGAGAAGAGAGGAGATGATAGAAGAGGAGGAGAGGAGATGATAGAAGAGAGGAGGAAGAGGAGATGAGAGGAGGCGGGGAGAAGAGATGAGAGGAGGAGGAGAAGAGATGATAGAAGAGGAGAGGATGGGAGAGGAAAGGAGAAGAGAGGAGATGATAGAAGAGAGGAGGAGGGGAGAGGAGGGAGGAGAGGGGATGATCGAAGAGGAGAGGATGGGAGAGGAAAGGAGAAGAGAGGAGATGATAGAAGAGGAGGAGAGGAGATGATAGAAGAGAGGAGGAAGAGGAGATGAGAGGAGGCGGGGAGAAGAGATGAGAGGAGGAGGAGAAGAGATGATAGAAGAGGAGAGGATGGGAGAGGAAAGGAGAAGAGAGGAGATGATAGAAGAGAGGAGGAGAGGAGATGATAGAAGAGAGGAGATGATAGAAGAGAGGAGGAGGGGGGAGAGATGAGAGGAGAAGGAGAGGATCAAAGAGAAGAGGAGGAGGAGCTCTCTGTGCTCCAGCCTCATTTGCCCTCATTGTATCAGGAAGGATGACTGGAGACCCTTTAAAGCGATGAGTCGCCATCTGCTTCTCATCCTGAGATAACCACCGAGTCACTACAGCTTACCACGACTCGGCACTCATCCTGAGATAACCTCCAAGTCACTACAGTTTACCATAACTAGGCAAACCGACGGCAGAGCAGCCAAGCGCCAGAGGCAAGATTTAACACACCTCTTGCGGCCCACACACACACTTATCTCCTCAGTCAAACACCAGCAACACACTCCATATAACACACTCCTCTAGAAGCTTCAACACACTCTTAAATCTCCTCTACAGTCAAACACCAGCCAGATTTAACACACTCCTCGAGCAGCCTCAAGTCAACACACACTTATCTCTTCTACAGTCGATAGGGGTGTCATGATCAAAATGACATTACGATCCCAAACTTCGAAATCAAAGGTAGAATCGACGATGCAGCCACACTGCCAATGTCACGTCCAGCATGCATGCCAAGAGGGAAAAACACACACACGCATGTTGAAGTGCAGTGTGTCAACATGATCTCCTCAAACTTTAAGCTACAGCCACTTAAAAACACTGAACTCAAACCTCCTCCTGCTTCTCTGAAATCACAGGTGTGGAAATAAGGTTCATTCATTCACGTCAGTTAACACTCACTCAACTACTCAACTTTGCAAGTGAAGTTGTAGATTTTAAAATGACTTATTACTAGGCATACAGCGAACATTAACAGTGTAATATTCCGTGAACACAAACCTTGTGTCTCTTCAGAGTGTGCTATGACAATCAAATGATCATTCCGTGTTATTTCATTTCACCATGTCACCATTTTAGGAAATTAGCTTATACATCATCTTTCCCAGAGTTAGATAAGATGATACATACCCTTCTCCTCTCTGTGTGCTCTGACTAGCCTATATCCCAAAAGTGACAAAAGAACTCAAACATTGTTCTATTTACATGTTGTGACTAGTATAGTATAGTTCAGACTAGAGTGAAGCAAACAAGATTGGGCTATTTTCAACAAAGGTGGCAGCAATGTTTAAGTTAATGTTGAAGTCAGTGAATAGTTGAGTGCATAATTAACTGGCATTAAAATGTATAAATCTATAAATAAATGTACAGTAGGCTGTTTATCCTAATGTAAAGAGATTACTGAGCTACTATAGCTGATATAGTGATGTTTCAAAATATTCCCCCACAGTCTATGAATATGTCAAATGTAAGATAATTGGATGAGTATTTATAACCCCAGGACCTTAGCTCTCGCTCCGTGCCCACTACCATTTAATCTTGCAAAATGCCCCTGCTCCTCGTGATTTAAGACTCCCATCTAAGCGGTCCCAACACACACTTAAATCCTACAGTGAGACACCTACAGGACATAACACACCTCTACACTGCCCCAACAGACTCTGATCTCCTCTATAACACATTTTTCTAAATAGCACCTACACGACATAACCCCCACACCTCTACACTGCCCCAAAAAGCAGGGATGCAAACAGCTCGCTTTTTTCACATAAACTTTGGTGACTTGTGTAAATCGTCTAGATCCGAAGAGTTTTTTTTTTTTCCGGGGGCGGGGCTGAGGAGACTGGTCAAATGTCCGGTGCTTCTGTCACTCGTCTGATAATATTTGATCATTGAACCGCGGGCTGATATAAAAAAAGAAAAAAAAAAAACCGTTTCCCCAATCAGGAAATACTTGCTAATTTGGTGTCATCAAACATAGAGGCATACATTTAAGTGGTAGGCTATGAGGATTCATTCAATGTTTCTGTGCGGAAGAAACTGAAACCACTCGTCGGTATCGTTGGTAGGTAGATTTTGTTCTGTATTTAATAGAACGAAGTATATACTTCGAAGTATATATACTTTTATACAGTATACATTTAGCATTGTATAGAGTCAGATTTGAATAACATGCTCAAAAACTGTTGTAGCCTAATTGTAAGGATCCCTGTAGCCTATTATGTAGTGGCATAGACTTGACTGATGTTCTCGCCATTTATTATGACTGCCGCTAGCATAGCTAGCATAGCAGTAATATAGGTTTAGTTTTTTTTCCTTCCGGATTTTTATTTTTGTTTTTTTTTAGTAATTTTTTGTCATTCCCGGGACACTGAAAGACCGGGCTGTACAAAACTTGGTGGGCATGTAGCCCCACAAGGATGACATGGAACCATTGATTTTCGTTTTGCTTCGTCGCCCACCTGGCGCACCGGACCCCCCAAATGGAGGGTAGGGTGGACACAGTTTGAATTTATGTGTGCATTTAGTGATTGTACACTAGATGGTGGAGTTAAGTTGCCAGTACTTACTACATTTCTCAGTACAAGCATGCACGCACACACACACATGCCCACACACACACACACACACACACACACACACACACACACACACACAAATACACACACAATGTCAATCCTTTGGTCTATGGAGATCCACTTCAACTATACATCCACCCAACTATCCATCCATCCGATCCATCACACAAACAAACACACACACTCACACAAACGGTCATCCCAAGTCTCCCGGAAGTTCTGGGAGTCTCCCGCATATTGATAGAAGCTCGCTGACGCCCGCAAATTAGATAAAATCTCCCGGAATCTAGAGTGAGTGATCAAGAGTGCGCATGCGAGACCGCGCGTGCATCTGAGCGTAGCGCGCACACGACGGGAGAGAGAGAGAGCTGGTGGTGCGTGTGTGCCTGAGCTCATCCAAGACAGTGACTGTGTGTATATACACTATATTGCCAAAAGTATTGGGTCACCTGCAGGGGGCGCTGCTAGATAATTTGGGCCCTATGACAGACAATAATTCTGGGCACCCCGATAATCTATAGTGTTATTAAGGGGGCTCTCTGGGGTCCCCCTGTCATGCTGGGCCCTTAGAATGGTCCTAACCCCCCAACTCAATCCCCACCCCCTCGGTCCACCGTCGGTCTGACATTGACGTCGTTCCACCCTTTGCAGCTATAACAGCTTCAACTCTTCTGGGAAAGGTGTTCTATCGGGTTGAGGTCAGGACTCTGTGCAGGCCAGTCAAGTTCATCCACACCAAACTCTGTCACCCATGTCTTTATGGACCTTGCTTTGTGCACTGGTGCACAGTCATGTTGGAACAGGAAGGGACCATCCCCAAACTGTTCCCACAAAGTCGGGAGCATGGAATTGTCCAAAGTCTCTTAGTTTCACTGCTCGGGGACCCAGACTCTCATCTCCTTTATAACACACTTTTCTACATAGCGCCGCCAACAGACACTTACATCCTGCAACACACACACCTCTAAGTTTAAGTTGGGAAAAGTTAGTAGCCTCTGACAGACTGAAATTCACGGGACTTGGAGGAGAACATTCTGATCAGCTGTGTACTCCCCCAAACACACACACACACACACTGCTGATGGTTTTGTACAGCCAAAATGTACTTGTACAGGGCTTTGAGGAGAACATTCTGATCAGCTGTGTACTTCCCCAAACACACACACACACACACTGCTGATGGTTTTGTACAGCCAAAATGTACTTGTATAAGGCTTGAAGGAGAACATTCTGATCAGCTATGTACTCCCCCAAACACACAGCATGCACACACACACACACAGACTCAGACACACACACACACATGTGAACAGCAGAGCCATTATGCAGTGAGGAGGACTCCGAGCCAGTTGCCAAAGGGCCTCTAGCAGACTCTGAAGTGGGGGAAGAGAACGAGGAGACGGGGACAGAGTGAGTGTGTGTGTGTGTGTGTGTGTGTGTGTGTGTGTGTGTGTGTGTGTGTGTGTGTGTGTGTGTGTGGTGAAAAGGAGACCAAAATAGTTACAAAAGGAGATGTTTGGTCCGAAGCTAGTAAGCCAAATATCTAAAAGCCCTTTAAAGACCGACAACTTAGTTAGCTCTTTTTGGTGATAAGAGATGCTATACCATCGTAGCGTGACTTTACAATATGAAGATGTGATCATAATTTATAATCAGAATCATAATTTACTATTAAAAGAGTTTTAGCCATATAACTGCTTAAATCCAGCTTGCTCTAAAACAATAAAAAATGTGCAAATGCTGCAAGGTAATGATAGACAACCAGTGTGAAACAAGTTTGACTAATAATGTTTAAAAACTTAGAAACTTGTGTTTTCTTAGATATAAAAAGGTTGTCTTAGATTTAAAGTTTGTTAAGCTAAATGAAATGTGCTTTGAACGAACGAACGAACATTTTGCATACCGAGCCAAACGGTCCACAGAGGATGCAATCTGCTCTGCCCTCCACCCAGCCCTCACCCACCTGGAAAAAAGAGACTCATATGTGAGATTGCTGTTTATAGACTTCAGTTCTGCATTTAACACCATAATACCACAACAACTCATCTGCAAACTTGACAAACTGGGACTCGGTACCTACCTCTGCCTTCCTCTGTCAGAGGCCTCAAGTAGTACGTGTTGGCAACAATATCTCAAGCAGCATCACACTGAGCACAGGGCCCCCCCAAGGCTGCGTGCTCAGTCCGCTGCTCTTCACCCTGCTGACGCATGACTGCACTGCAACCTACAGCAACAATCACATAGTGAGATTTGCTGACGACACAACTCTGGTGGGTCTCATCACCAAGGGCGACGAGACTCAATACAGGTTGGAGGTCGACCTTCTGACCACGTGGTGCAGGGACAACAACCTCCTGCTCCTATACCCTCCTGCTCCTATACCCGTTGTCCAGAAATCTGTCTGATAAATACAAGTGTATTTAGGGATAGAACCTAAATTGTTATAGATCCGTTGTGGTCAATTGAAGTTCTTATATGTTACAAGAACTGTCATTAAAAAGAGCTTTAATTTCATTTTGACAAAACTCCCGAAATAATAGGGTAGTTGATTTTCTCTTGGATCTAGACGGATAGACGAATGTCTGTAGTGAGTTTTTAAGCTCTCTCAGATTTTGATGACAAACAACTCTGGCAAATACAGCTCTGAATTTCTTCCTCTTTTAGTGAAGTCAAACACATTTTGAAGTACGAGTACTGAAGTGGTCTATCTTCCTTAGCCCCTAAACCCCAAATTAGGGAATTTGATTCAGATAGAGAGAGCCTCTCAATCAAGTCAATCCTCTCGTACATCCTAAACCCGTCGAAAAGGGGCGCTTGCATCAGGCACACACACTGAAAGATACTTCCTCTTTTGCCCTGTGATATTATCACAGTCCGAAGACGAACACACACAGGAGTAGCGATCTCAACTGTGTTAAAGGGAATCCCTTTGGACACCAGAGTAGTCACAAAACGCATACCTCCTCTTTTACCCTGTGAAATCCTCACAGTCCGAAGACGAGCGCAACCACACCTACAGGAGTAGCGATCTCTACTGTGTTACGGGAGCCCCGTATACACCAGAGTGGACACAAAACGCAACAACATGCTTACTGAGAAACAATTTCTTACATTTGTAAGAGTAGAGGAGAGAAAAGGAAAAGAAGAGGAGTAGAGATGAGAGGAGGAGAGAGCTGTGGAGCTGTTAGGAGCTGGATGTGTGCCGAAGCGCTAACCAGTAGGCCACGGCTGCTCAGAAAGCACACCACCCCATAGGGTCTGATGGTAATATGTGCAACATTTCAATGACAGCCCCCCCCCCCCCAATAATTATTTTAACCTAACATCTGAAGCGTTTTAAGCCTTTATGTGACCATTGTTTATTTACAGAGAAATTGTTTGACTGGCTCCATGATCTCTGATTTAAACAACGTTTTTCTAAACCTAAAAAGGATCAAAAGAGTATATATACTTATACTTATGTCATGATGTGACTCAGTCAGTCATACAGGAGAGAAGTAACCATATTGCCTGAATACAAAGTTGGAAGGCAATCTGGGGGGGAGGCCATGGGAAAGCCACAGAGGAAAGCATCCAAAGTCATGGAGGAATCATAGGAAGGCCATAGAAGAAAGCATCCAAAATCATGGAGCAATCATGGGAAAGCCATAGAAGAAAGCACTCAAAATCATGGAGCAAGTCACCTACCAAAAGCTGCTCTCAAACCCTGAAACACTCTGCATGTTCTCAATTGTCTGGGCATGGCTACCACACAAATTACGGTGATTAAGTCTGTTGGTCAACGTCGCGTCTGTTTCACCACACCGTTCTTGAGGCTGCACACCTCAAACAGGAACAGGAAATGGGTTCAGAACTAACTTCACTTCACTCCCCCAGAGCTCAGTGTCTCAGCTGTAATGGGGACAGAGTGCTCAACCCCCGAATGCTGATAAATTCTTTAGAATCATTTCCATTATTTAATACAACACCTTTTTTCTCTCCAACTCCAAGTCACATTTTATGTGGCTGTGTGTGTGTGTGTGTGTGTGTGTGAAAGACAGTGTGAGACAGAGAGAGAGAAGAGGAGAGATGGTTAGACGTCATCCTCTCAATTTAGTGTTTGTGCACATCTGCAAACTTTCTCCCACCCTGTGCTTCTCTCTTCCATACCCACTTACACACACAACCACACTGTCTCACTCCCTTTCATGTACACTTGCACAAACAGATGCCTCACTCTATTGAACACACACACACACACTTCCTCCACTCTATATATCCTCTCTGTTCAGGAGCCCCAGCATGTCCCTGAGGGGGTGTGAAGAGGGTCATG
This sequence comes from Alosa pseudoharengus, assembly GCF_046254945.1. Lineage (NCBI taxonomy): Eukaryota > Metazoa > Chordata > Actinopteri > Clupeiformes > Clupeidae > Alosa > Alosa pseudoharengus. The sequence goes on along the minus strand of NW_027468565.1, from coordinate 25,945,476 downwards.
TGTGTGTGTGTGTGAATGTTTCTGTGTGTGTGTGTTGATTATTAACGAGTTGTTTGTTATAATGAGGCTTTCGGGTGAGAGTCTGTCTTCTTTTAACTGAAGTCATTATCAGATCACACTGAACATCATCATGGTCTTTGTGTGTGTGTAACCTGTACACTGTAAAAAATAATAAGTAATGGTTACTTGAAAAAAGGGTGGAAACTCGTTGCCTTAAATAAGTTAAGTAAACAAAACTTTTCTCTTCCAAGTTATGTTTACTTGATGTCTACAAGTAATGCTTACTTAGAAGAAGTTATCCTTACTTAAGACTTTAAAGTTCTGGTTACTTACTTCCAACTAGTAAAGTTTACTTCATGCCCTCGAGTAAAGCTTACTTAAAAACAAAGTTGTATTTACTACTGTTAAATGAGTTACCCTTACTTTGAGTTGTAAAGGGTACTTTATGTTGGATAGTAAAGTTTACTTGCAGAATGTACACAAATAGTTGGCACTATTAGATTAGATAACTTTATTGTCATTTTGCAGAGTACAAGTACAAAGACAACAAAATGCAGTTTGCGTCTAACTAGAAGTGCAAAAAAAGCAGAAAAATGCAATGTGATATACAAAGACAGGTGGTGCATAGACAGGATAAGAAATATGCGGTGTAAACAGTAGTATACAGTTGGTTTACAGAAGGTGGTTTAGAGTAATATAAATTAGGTATAAATATGTGCAGTGTATTAGCAGAATAAATATGGATATTCAGTATGAACCATATAGACATATATGTACAGTATACAGCTATGTGCAGTGTGGTAACAGTACTGTAGTGCAGAAACAGTAGCATTATAACAGTAGTAAAAATATGTGTATGTGCAGGATGAATAGTATGAAGATCAGTAGAAAATGCCATGTATACGTGTAATTACAGTATGTACATTTGTAAATAAATAGAACACTATGGGTGGGATAGAGTAGTGCAATTGTCCGCGGGGGTGGGTGTCCCCCGTCAAGGTTTCCACGGTCATGGTGGACACCTCAACAGGCACAGGCAAGGAGGCATCGGGCGGGGGCTTAGTTGGTTAGTTGTCACCGGGATGCAGAGCTAGAGTTCAGTAGGGTGACAGCCGCAGGGAAGAAGCTTCCTCTGAACCTGCTGGTTCTGGTGCAGAGAGACCTGTAACGTCTCCCAGAGGGGAGTGGGGTGAACAGTCTGTGGTTGAGGTGAGAACAGTCTTTGATGATGCTGCGCGACTTACGCAAGCATCACTTGCCCTGGATGGCCTTGATGGAGGGGAGTGAGGAACCGGTGATGCGTTGGCCAGTTTTCACCACCCTCTGCAGTTTTTTTCGGTCATATTCTGGTGTAACCTCCATGTTTCAATCTGTAGTGTTTGAGCAACTGACCTCTGACTTCACATCCAAACAAGCACAACGTACATGTCCAGTTCATTGCTCTGCATTTTCAGTTTTCCAACTGCAAAAAGAAAAAGAGGGCAAAATTATTATCAATATGCATCTATTGGCCATGTTTAACTAAAACAGCTGATTAAGTTTATCACATTAAATGTTAATTTAAATTATTTCTCCAGAGACCTCATTAATACTGTTAAGCTAAACATATTATGATTTGGCAACTGAATTTCAGGCCTAGTACATTTATCACAATAGAATTTAAAATGTCAATCATACGTTGGAATTATATGACGCCATTTTGCACCTCAATAACGGCACATTCGTTTAAATTCCACACACTGCAACCTAAGTCCTCTTGCTAAATCACAACGAAAGATTTTAGATAAAAGACCATGGCTTGCTCAGTCAGTAAGGTTATGAGTCCAATTATCCTAATTGTTTTATCAATACAGTAGGAATATCGACGTAAACCATACACAGTTTAATCTTTACACATTTTGAATCAACTTAGCATGCTAGCAAGCGTTTCTCATGAGAAACGTTAGAACTAGCTAGCTGCTAAACTTCATTAAGAGCTCATGAAGACAACTGCTATTGGCAAATGTATACAGCCTAGTTCTAGACCCCAGGCGCCACCACTTCCTCATAACTTCGATAACAAAAAATACCAAAGGGCTTGAATACCTAGAATATTTGTTTTCTGCTCTGCATGGTCTGAGGCAATGTTAACTCGCAGAGCTGCTATCAGTTAGCTGCTAGCTGCAAACTGTTAGCAGCTAGCGCATATATCGGCCACTTAGCAAGTTGAACTTAACATTACCCCAGCTGTTAATGAAACCGAATGTACAGTTTTGCACAAATGCTGTTAGTTCAACCTATACTGTAAACATTTGACACATTAATACATACTGTAAACTTACCGGACAGAGCAAGTCACTGGTGAAGCTGCGTTACACTCCCATCCCAAAAGTCAGCCACACCGTAACTGCCGACCGTTGGCTGTGGAATCCAGAATGCTCCCTCTGCTGACTGTGCGCGTGTGCACTGTGTGAGTCCAGTTTACTCAGGTCTGAGTTGTGAAGCTTACTCGTGTATCTCAAGTTTTAGACCCCATTGATGCAAGTTCGGCACATTACTAATGTTACTCTAGTAAGAACACTAGGTCAGCCTATAGTAAGTAACGTATACTTGTGTTACTGCAGTAAGATGTAATGTTATTTTTTACAGTGTAGGTTATTTTCAAAACTGATGATTAAGGTTGAATAAGGCAAAGAAATATCTCTTCAGATTTTCCCCCAAGGTCCCCTGCCTTTTTTCTGTGTGTGTGCGTGTGTGTGCGTGTGTGTGTGTGTTGGTATAACAATGGAGGGTACATATTTGTGTCTGCTGATAATGTGTGTTTGAGCAAGCTAAATAACCTGTCCACCAAGTTCAACAATGCCAAACTTTGCCGTGCCACACTCAAAAGAGACGCTCTCCTCAGACAGGCCCTGGAGATCTTATAGGAGTGCATGTTGGCCAGAAGACCTTGTGTAGACTGTAAGACAGAGACTTTTTTAGACAGGACTGTGGTGATCTAGAAACACACAATATGATGCTAGAAAGCTGCATGCAGCACAGACACACACTATAAAACTGTGCTCATGCAAGATGCATGCACCTTGTCTCTGTACATCCTGATCAGTGGGACACTGAGGTCACACACATGCGCCACACTCCACCCTATCTCCTCCCTCAGCTGCATCTTAATGTGAATACTAGAAGAATAGAGTAGAGATGAGTAGAGTACAGTAGAAATGAGTAGAATAGAGATGATTAGAGTAGTGTAGAGATGAGTAGAGTAGAATAGAGATGAGTACTGTAGAGATGAGTGGAATAGAGATGAGTAGAGTAGAATAGAGTGTAGATTAGAGATGAGTAGAGTAGAGTAGATTAAAGTAGAGTAAAGGTGAGAAGAGTAGATATCAGTAGAGTATAGTATAGATGAGTAGAGTAGAATAAAATGTTTATTGTCCACTCATGTGGAAATTCATCTTCAGCCCCACTGATACCTGGTACATACACATTAGACAACAAATAACAACAACCACCTAACAACAATATGCAACAGTAACAACAACCACTTAACAACAATAGGCAACAGTAACAACAACCACTTAACAACAAGAGGCAACAATAACATTAACCACCTAACAACAAGAGGCTCCACACATTAAAAAAGGAGATGCACCAAGTAGGCCACCAGTAAAAGCAATAAATAAGTGAGTGGACAGCAGTTCAGTCGGGGAAGATGTTGACAGAAAACGGCATAAACTAGATGTACCGCAGAGCGGTACAAAATATGACCGCCGCCCAGTCCAGCACATTTTTTCCACAAAAAGAAATCACGCTGAAAGGCCTATATGATTCTAACTGTCTCACTAAATTGCATTATCCACACTCAATTCTCACTGGTATCTGCTAGACAACAAGTCCCAAAACATGATTAGTTCATAGATTTCACATGTAAAATTAATTTTATACAACCCCACCTCCATCTTGCCTGTTCATAATTCTGAGAAATTCTTGATTGTTTGTGTTATGTTTATGTTATGTGTGTGGGTGTGTGTGTGTGTGAGTGTGTGTGTGTGTGTGTGTGCGTGCTTGTGTGTGTGCCTGCGTATGTGCCTGTGCATGGAAGCGTACATATGTCTACTGTGTGAGTATATGTCATACGTATGATTACTGTGAATGTGTGTGTGTGCGTGTGTATCTGTTTGTGCACATGTGTGCACATGAAATGGGTTAACATGACCCCTGGAGGCAAATATACGGAAAAAAAATGGTCATCCTAGGCCCTACAGTTCTCAAGATATTCACAGAGAACTGTGTCTGGCCTACCCTCCTTTCGGGGGGTCCAGTCCAGCGGGGGGGCTACAGATCAAAACGAAAAATGACGGTTCCATGCTATCCATGTGGGGGTACATGCCCACCAAGTTTTGTGTACCCCGGTCTTTCAGTGTCCCGGGAATCCTTGTTGGTGTACGTCACTAAATGTACACATAAATTATTTTATTGTAAGGCCCCCCATGAACGAAAGTACACAAAACTTGGCATGCATTCGGAGGGTGTCATAATGATCCTACACTTTCAATTTCGTGCAGTTTTGACCATGTCAGCCAGAGATATTGTGATGAAAACACCTACATTTTTGCTTTTTAATTTTTAACTAGGTGGCGCTATACATGAAATAAGTGGTAATGGGATGGGTTGACATGGCCCCTTGAGATCAACATACAAAAAAAAGGTGGACCTCCTAGGCCCTACGGTTCTCGAGATATTCACAGAAAACTGTCTCCGGCCACCTACAGGCCAGTTGGTGTATAGTAACATAAATTAATTTATTGTGTGGCCCCCCATGAACGGAATTCCACGAAACTTGGCGTGCATTCAGAGGGTGTCATAATGATCCTACACTTCCAATTTCGTGCAGTTTTGACTATGTTAGGTCACAGATACCTGCGATTACAACAGCTCATTTTTACTTTTTTGGGTTTAACTAGGTGGCGCTATACATGAAATGAGTGGTTATGGAATGGGTTGACATGGCCACTTGAGATCAACTTACCAAAAAAAAATGGTCCTCCTAAACCTTACGGTTCTCGAGATATTCACAGAAAACTGTGTCTGCCCTACCCTCCTTTCGGGGGGTGCAGTCCAGCGGGGGGGCTACAGATCAAAACGAAAAACGATGGTTCCATGCTATCCATATGGGGTTACATGCCCACCAAGTTTCGTCTACCCCGGTCTTTCAGTGTCCCGGGACTCATTGACAGAAATTTGGGCATGCGAAAAAGAAAAGCGCGCAGCGGTCATAATAACATAAATAGGCATTCTTAGGATGACAGCATCTCTAAATGAATAAGTCAGTCGTTTAATACAATAATGGAGGATGAAATTATAGATCTCTTAAAAATATTTCTTGTTACTGTGGGTACCCTGTCTTTCTGAAGGGCACTGGAAGAGCGCAGACCTTTACCAAACACAGTACCATGATGGCCTATACACTATGCCCTATTTCACAATGTTAAAGAAGCCCTATGCAGGTCTGGTTATTCCTTCGCTGTTTCTGGGTTTTCGCCGGATTTGGGCTCGCATTTTTCACGACATAGTTCCCCCTGCAGCCTCGGTAGCAAGTGACTGCTACGCTAAACCCCCACTAGCTAGCAAGCTAGCCATCAAGAAACCAAGCTAAACACATACAGGGCTTACAATAAAACGGTTGAGCAAACACATGGTTCAAGAGACTATCAAACCACATTACAAAAACGAAGTTCACCCAAGGGTAGGCTACTTACAATTTCAACAAAGCCAGGTCGGCGTCCGTTTTGCAGTCTTCTTAGAAACTACAATCTGACTACATTTTCGAGGCGCGATTGGATACTTCCACTGAGTCACATCCGGATTTACCCAGTCCGGGATCAGAAAGTTGCATATTCGGTTTTTCCGCGGAGAAGCGATAGAGGGAGACGAAGCACACACCAAACAACACAGAAAGTGTTGTAGAACCATCAGAACGACTCTCAACCTGCATAATTAAGGTCATTTTTGCTCAAATTGTTGCATAGGGCTTCTTTAACAAAAGTGAAAAATAACCTGTGGATCCACCACATCATTTAGATCTGCTGCACAATATAATGGATTCTTTGGCCATGCGATGTTTGGACTGGGAATGCACAGTGTATCAAAATAACAACGGTGTCCCAAGAAAATATTATATGCTCTGAATGATGATATTTTCTTTTGTTACTGGCTAGTGCAGGGGTCGGCAACCCGCGGCTCTTTGATCCCTCTGATGCGGCTCAGCTTTTGAAAATAATGAATGAGTAGGCCTAGTCTATTTAATTAAAATGTATTTTATTTTAGTTCCTTCATTTTCAAAATGTAATATTGTGTCTATCTGAGTAATTTAGCCTATATAACTTTCCACCTAACTTGACTCCGTAACCGTAGCCTGCACAATATTGTTACATTCGCCATGTCAATATCAAACAAAATCACCGATTTCCCTCCATTTCAGTCAACGAGAACACTTTGATTGTTATAGTTGATGTGTGCGCTTGCTGTAGGCTAGATAAGGAAAATGTCAAAAAGGAAACGTCAGCGACCACAGCTTGCGAGCGCGAACACAAGTGGGCTGAAATGGGAAAGTTTCTGAAAACGCGAAATGAACTGCCCGTTATATATCGCACACTGCAACGAGTTAGTATTGCTGTGTTAACCCTGTTCGGTTCCACTTGCATGTGAGAAATCTTTCTCACGTATGAAAAATATGAAGACAAACCTGCGCTCACGTTTAAGAGCAATTTCGCGCAAAACTGTCACATCCATAACGCCAACACAATGCCATGGTATTTAGTTGGCGTTATGGATATGACAGTTTTGGGTGGAGTAGGCCTAGGCCTTAAATGGTGACAGCCTCAATTCTTGCATGAAACTTCACCTCACTGAATATGAGCCAGCCAGACTCCAAGGCCATCACCAAATCTAATCTCTGGTAGGCCTAATATTCAATTTTGCCAATGACATGTCAACGAAAATGGAGTGTTGTGTTGTTAACTATGATGTTACTTTGCATACCAAAGGACACTGGAAAAATAGGGAAAAATATACTTCTGTCATTCCAGTTTACATTTCAAGTTACTTGCACATTAGGCCTACTTTTAAAACTAGTAGAAAGTGTATTTAAAAATCCTCTGTTGAATGAAAGTAACTGTACGTTAAATATCCAAACTTTTTCTTGTAACCGTCTTTATGTGGCTCTTCTGAGATTAAAAAATAAATAAATTTGGTAAAAGTGGCTCTCCAGGCAAAAAAGGTTGCCGACCCCTGGGCTAGTGGCTACTTAAGTGGTCATCCAGGAAAGAGATGCGTGAAATGCAGCAGTGTGTGTGTACATATGTGTGTATGTATGTGTGTGTGTGTGTGTGTGTGTCCTTGGTCTGTGCTGGACAGCTTCAGTTGGAGTGTGTGTAGAGTGATGACATCTAAAAGGGGTCCTGCAATGCACCATGGGACTGTTGAAGGTTAGTATGGAGGTGAATAGACATCCTGAGAGGAGTGGACATGTGGACATTCTCTGAAACAATCTCTCTCTCTCTCACACACACACACTGTCTCTTCCTTGGCATCATGAGGCTCCGTTGCCTCTCTTCTGTCTGATGGGACTCCTGTCCTATCCTTCAGGTGTCTAACAGGGTGTGTGTGTGTCCACTGTTCTGTATGCACAGTGTGCGTGCGTGTGTGTGTGTGTGTGTGTGTGGTTGTCCAGAATGTCCACTGTTCTGTATGCACATTGTGTGTGTGTGTGTGTGTCTCCACTGTTCTGTACGTATGTACAGTGTTTTTGTGTGGTTGTCCACTGTTCTGTATGCAGTGTGTGTGTGTGGTTGTCCACTGTTCTGTATGCAGTGTGTGTGTGTGTGTGTGTGTGTGTGTGTGTGGTTGTCCACTGTTCTGTATGCAGTGTGTGTGTGTGGTTGTCCACTGTTCTGTATGCACAGCACCTTTAACAGTGTTATGCCAGTAGCTACAGTATACAACACTTCCAACCAGACACCACCATTTAGACTGGCCACCCTCACACATACACACACACACACCACCCTGTCCAGAAACCACCAGTTAGACTGGCCACCCTCACACACACACACCACCCTGTCCAGACACCACCATTTAGACTGGCCACCCTCACACATACACACACACACACCACCCTGTCCAGAAACCACCAGTTAGACTGGCCACCCTCACACATACACACACACACCACCCTGTCCAGAAACCACCAGTTAGACTGGCCACCCTCACACACACACACACACACACACACACACACCACCCTGTCCAGACACCACCATTTAGACTGGCCACCCTCACACACACCACAAAACCACACACGGTCCCGCATTTGAAGTGAAGCGTCCCTCATTTGGGGTTGAGGAAGTTGGCAACCCTAACACACACACACACACACACACACACACACCACCCTGTCCAGACACCACCAGTTAGACTGGCCACCCTGTCCAGTCTCTACTCATGAATTTTACCCTCAACTCTGTGTCATAACCTTTACAATTATGTCACCAACACGCGGTGGCAGGTGTCACATGCTGTCATGACGAGACGCTGCAAGGCGTGCGTGTGTGGCCACTCCTGACACAGTGGTTGGTTCAGGCAGTAAGTTGCAGCTGTCAGTAATTGGCGTGACTTGCCATTGTGTCTGACAGCATGTTAGCCTGCAGTGTCACATGCTTGTTAGGCTCCGTCGCTGCATGACAAAATCCGCTAATTATAATGAATCTCGTTTGAGATGGAGGGCCCTTGCTGAGGAGGTGCTGACTCATTACGGGGTAATTAAATCTTGGGAGGCTGCTCAGTTCCCACTGTTTCCAGAAGGAGGCTTGTGGGAACCCAGAAACTAATAGTTTAGGTGAAAGTTGTAGTCTAGCCTACTTCATTCATTCATCGAGCTAGCCAATCATAGCCAATGTTACAGTCTTTCCAGGAAACCCCATGATTCATGTCATTCAGTCATTAATCCAACAGGAAGTCCATGTGCATTTTAAAACTAACACCTTCAGAGGTAATCAGGCCAAACCACTGGTCAGACAGAACTAGCTGAGTGAGCTGAGATAACTTATGGTGGCAATGGCTCTCTAATGTAAAATAAATGTATCAATCAAAGAAACAGACGAGTGCTCCAGTTAGGTGAGGTTGCGGAGATGGCTCCGCGTCTCTCTGAGTCTCAGCTCTGTGCTGATTGGCTGCTGTCTGAAATGCATGCCCAGGGTAATGAGTGTGACCAAATCACAAGGATCCATCCTGCATATGAGGGCTGCGTCTTCAGTCTGCAAAGTCCGATTCTAAATGCAAAACCAGAATGAGCTATAACTATAATGACCTAAAAACACTTTTTCCCAACACACAAACACAATAGCAGTCTACATTCATACACACATTCCAGAAGGAAACTAATGGATTTCCACAGTCTCAGTTTTGTTTACTTCTTTTGACAATGAGTACACTCATGTCAATGAATGAATGTACCCGTCGATTTAAGCTTCATGTGCCTCTCCCCTTGTGTGCTACAAATTGGGGGGCAGACTATAACAGACTGTCTTATTGACATATGAAATTATAAAACAGAATATGGCATGTTAGCATATGTTACATTAGCAAGTTGCTACTTCATGTTGGTGTGATATATTTCTCATTGGGGACCAGGCTTGGAATTTCACCATTTTAGGGGCAAGGCTACTTGGCCTTCAGTTGGGCATGTTTGGTGGGGGGCACAAAGGCCACATGTCAGGGCACCAAGGCCAAAGTTAACTATACAGTAGTAGGCTATAAAAATGATCAAATTTGTATTTAGCCTATTCACAGCAGTAGACCTGCATCACTGTATGAAACATTACAAAAACATGAAACATGACATATTACATAGAACTGTAAATCATCTGATCATCTAATATTTACAGAGGCTGTCTAGGCTATATTTCACATTTATTTTATATTTGGCCTGTTATGAAATCATGTATTGAACAATTTAAGCACAGCTCAGCTTTAAGAAACTCAAATAGCCTAGATGCATGCTTAGCATTTTGTGATCATTAAGGGTACTTTCACAAACTCTTAGTCAGCTGTATATCCTCTGATTTTAATATTTACTGATATCTAGGCGATATTTGAAACATTTATTTTGTATCTGGCCTGTTATGAAATCATATAGAAAAATTTAAACACATTGTGAAACTTAAAGTCCAAATTTGGAGACATGCATGTCGAAATTTGCTGCAGATTCAAAACTGGATTACTCTGGAACAGCTACATATACGTGGGACTGCTTTACAGCTTTGTGTTCGGTAAGGTTTGCTGTTTATTTTGATATATGGTTTGTCATGTGTTGAACAAAGGGTTTGTGTAGTATTCCACCGAGATGAATGGGTAGGGAGATAGGCGCAGAACCTAGAATTTATTATTCAATTTAATCATATTATTTACTTTTCTCGCGAACCGTTCACTACAGCAATTATCGGCTAACATAGTTTAAAAGCTGAGAAAAAGCTCTTTCATGTGATGTGATACTTGTGATGTCCATATGATGAGTAGGCTACTTCGCGAGTTCAACTGAGACTAAAAGACTAAGTTAATTTGCGCTGTGAATGCTAAGATTATTTTGACAGGCCATAGGCTAATAAAATACGCTATTAGTCGGACGCAGAATATTGAAAGAAGGGGGCACCAAGGCCACAGTGGCCTGTAAACCTCTGATTTTCAAAGGGGCATCACGGCCAACGCAAGGGGCAACGACGGCCATGGCCGTCGTGAAATTCCTACCCTGTTGGGGACATTAGCATGCTACATTAGCATGCTGCTACTCCATGTTGAGTGTGATGCATTTTCTCATAGGGAATGCGAGCATGCTACATTAGCCCAGGCGCTCATTAGCCCAGGCTTGTGGGAAGAGCGTGATGAGTGAATTAGCGTTAGGCTAAATGTGTTTGATGTGTCTGGTAGCAGGGGCGATGAGACAGCCCTAATGCCTTGTGGTGTAATCAAAGCTAGTTCTGGCTCACTGAGACTCTGGCTGATCATCTAACACTGACAAATAGAAGACGATTCACTCATTAAAAGTGGAAGAGGAAGTGTTGAAACAGTTCCACAGGTCATTCAACAAACCAGACATCTGACTACGGCTATTTGCTCAAAGATTTATATAATTTTGCTCATGCCTCGAATTGCAGTGTGGCCTCCCTAAAAGTTCACACATAGATGGATGCTCTGCAGAAGCACGCATGACCTTGAAATATCCTGTGTGACCTTGAAATATCCGTGGCTTTGGATCAGAGAGTTCTAGACCAGGCGTGTGGCGGCAGGTGCTCTTCAGCAGATGGGATTCTGGGATTTGGAGTGTTAAAACTGAGGGGCTTCACTCGTACACTCTGGTCCACCTCCAGTGCCTTTACGTCTGTCTGTGTTGGAACTTGTTAGTCTACTGGAGACAATGGCTGCTAAAGCAGAGAGTGTACATATGCATACAAGCATGTATGAGCATGTTGGTTAAGCCTTCTCTGGTGTGTGTGCCGTGCGCACATTGGTTAAGCCCTGGCCGGTGTGGGTGTGTTGGTTAAGTTCTGGCCAGTGTATGTGTGTGTGTGTGTGTGTGTGTGTGTAAGTGTATTGGTCGAGCTCTAGCTCTGGCGTGGTGTTTGTTTATCCCTGATTAGCGGCCTGCGAGAGCTCCATTATGGTGGGCAGGGTCTTCAACGTGTGGTGTGTGAGTGTGAGCTCCATTATGCAGAGCAGGGTCTTCACCGTGGCGTCCCCCTCACACTGATTTCCATTGTTATGGAAACACGGCAGTCACAATGAAGAGGCTCTGTTTGCTGCACACATCATTGTGTGAGACATGATCGCAGAATGAGGCTGTGTATGTCTGGCCTTGCTTGACCTCTGCATATGTGTGTGTTGTTTCAGAATGGCGATAGTGCCAGTGAGCATCCTTTTCTCTGATTAAGGTGGGCCTCTGATTTGACAGCCTGTATAAATAACGCATCCATAATTCATAACTCTAGATTACTCTCTGTGATAAAAGAGCAGAGTGGCTATTCTGCCCGGTCAAACTCTTCATTCTACATTAACCCTCGGACTCTCACTGTCACACTGGCTTTACTCCAGCATTCATTCGTTCATTCATTCATTCATTCACACACCTCCTTTTACCCTTCCTCTTGCAGACTGAGAAATCCATTTTAAATCGTTGTACACATATGGATAGAAATGTAGTGGAGTAAAGAGTACAATATTTGCCTCTCAAATGTACTTGAGTAAAGTCATGAGTACTCCCCAAAAATGATACTCGAGTAAAGTACAGATCCCTCAAAATTGTACTCAAGTACTGTACTCAAGTAAATGTACTCCATTACTGTCCGGCTCTGCTTCTTAGTCTTGTTGTTAAATGTTGACTACCTATGCGTACTTCCTAACACAATTCGCCTTATTCACCCGGCGGCCAGGACGAGGCTTAAGGGTACACTTGCCATTATACCGAAGTCCAGCAGATGGTGGTGGTAATGTACTCCGTTTGCAAACTGCCAAAAAAAAAGCTCACCGAAAAAGAAGAAGGGTTCACTGGCCTGTTCTTCTTCTTCAGTGAGGTTTTTTTTAGCAGTTTGGAAAATGAGTGCATTACCACCACCATCTGCTGGACTTCGGTATAATGGCAAGTGTACCCTTTAGCCTCGTTCTGGCCACCGGGTGAATAAGGCGTATTAAATATGTGTGTCACAAAATTACATTTTTGCTTTTTGATTGTTGTCTGCCATCGCTCACATCCTGTCATACCTGTATGTTTATTCGTATACGATCTTCTTTGCGATCTCTGGTGATTTCAACCACATTACACTGGATTCCACCCTCACAAACTTTTACCAGTTTGTTGACTGCCCAACTAGGAAAAACAGGACAATAGACCTCATGTATGCAAACGTGAGGGATGCTTACAGTGCCACCCCCCTTTCCCCACTGGGGAAGTCGGACCATAACCTCATTCATCTTCAGCCAATGTACAAGCCAAAAGTTCAGAGGTTACCAGTTGCCACGCGCACCTTCAGGAAGTGGCCACCAGAAGCGGATGAGGCTCTGAGAGACTGCTTTGAGTCCACTGACTGGAGTGTGCAACTGATTGGAGAGGACTTAGAGGAGGTCACACATTGCACTACTGACTATCTGAACTTCTGTATGGACATTGTTGTTCCCACAAGGACTGTACGCTGCTATCCTGCTATAACAAGCCTTGGATAACCAGTAATGTCAATAGGAATAATGTCAATAGGAAAAAGATGGCGTTTAAAGAGGGGGACATGGCAGAGCTGAGGCGAGTACAGGGGGAACACCTCTCCCCCACATGGTGACCACAAGCAGTGCGGCAACAATGGCTTCAGTCAACGGCCATCAGTCTCTAGCCACACGACAACCCTCTCAGAAGCACCCCTCCTCCTCCTCACCCTCCACTCCCCTCATCCCCCCCATCATCACGGCTGATCAAGTAAGTTATCATTTAAAAAAACTTAATCCTCGTAAGGCAGCCGGGCCTGACAGACTGTGTCCAAGGCTACTCAAGGCCTGTGCTGCTGAACTGGGGGAGCCACTGAAGCACATCTTCAACTTGAGTCTTTGTCTCGGACAAGTTCCAACACTGTGGAAGACATCATGTCTCACCCCCATCCCTAAGAAGCCACACCCCAGTGAGCTTAATGACTACAGGCCTGTCGCTCTAACATCACATGTGATGAAGACAATGGAGCTCAGGCCCCAGGTATGCCATGCACTAGACCCGTTACAGTTTGCATACCAGGAGAAAGTGGGCGTGGACGATGCCATCACTTATCTTCTACACAGGACACATTCTCACCTAGACAAGGGGAAAAGTGCTGTGAGAATCATGTTCTTTGATTTCTCAAGTGCTTTTAACACCATCCAACCCCTCAGACTGGGAGACAAGCTCTTGCAGATGGGTGTGGACGCTCACCTGGTAACCTGGATTACATATTACCTGACCGAGCGACCACAGTTCGTCAGACTGAAGAACTGTCTCTCTGACACTGTGATCAGCACCGGAGCACCACAGGGAACTGTGCTCTCTCCAGTCCTGTTCACCCTGTACACATCTGACTTCTGCTACAACACTGAGTCATGCCACATGCAGAAGTTTTCTGACGATACTGCAATTGTGGTGTATCAGGGACAAGCAAGAGGAGGAGTACAGGAGCCTGGTGGAGGACTTTGTGCAATGGTGCAAACTCAATCACCTTCAACTTAACAAACAAAGACCAAGGAGATGGTGGTGGATTTCCGCAGGTCTAAGCCCGCTCTGCTACCAGTTTCCATTGATAGGGTCAATGTGGAGGTGGTAAGCACCTACAAGTATCTGGGTCTCCACCTGGACAATAAACTGGACTGGTCAGCCAACACTGACGCACTCTACAAGAAAGGGCAGAGCAGGCTGTACTTCCTGAGGAGGCTGCGGTCCTTCAGTGTGTGCAGCAAGCTCCTCAGGATGTTCTACAAGTCTGTTGTTGCCAGCGTCCTCTTCTTTGCAGTGGTATGCTGGGGAGGAAGCACAAAGAAGAAGGATGCTGGGCGACTTGACAGGCTAGTAAGGAAAGCTGGCTCTGTCGTGGGGGCTGAACTGGAGTGCATCACTTCAATATCTGACAGAAGGACCCTGAACAAACTGATCAACATCTTGGACAATGAATGTCATCCAATCTACAGCACTATTAAAAAGCAAAAGAGCTTGATCAGCTGGAGACTTGACACAACTGAAAGGCTGAGGAAGTCATTTGTCCCCAGGGCCATTGAACTGTTCAATGCTTCACTAAAGGGAAGAGGAGAGATAGACTTCTCTGCATAGTCTGTCTGCCTCTCCACCCTGTCCATGTTTGAGTACTGACTGCCCACTACTGCTTTACTACTGTCCACAGCCTCATGTTTTTACTACTGTTTTACTGCTACACTGTTTTTCATGCTATATTAGCACATATGACCAATGGCTTCTGCTACAATACTGAATGGCTGTAACCCTATTACCTCAACATACTCTTGCACTGACATAGTTTTTTTATATTACCTTGTCTACATTATACTTTTCTCTTTTATTTGTCCATATTATTTATGCTGGTCTCTAGACCTTATTCTTGCACTGTTGCACTGTTGGACTACTTTTTGCACCTTCACCATGACACTCAGGGCCAGATGTACTAACGCGTTTGCGCCCACTTCAGGCGTATTTGTTTCGCAACGTGCGTGTAAAATCATTGCGAGGTATGTACAAACAGGCCGCAATGATGTAAAAGTGCAAAACTGCCTGTCGCGGGAGCTGAACATGGCTAATTGCGTTTTTCGTGTCATGCATATGCATTCATGGGAGGATCCAGGGGAAAGTGGGAGTTTAGCGTAAAAAGATGGGAGGGGAAGCGTAAAGAGCGCTTAATTATGTATTCCGCGGTATGTACAAAGACTGCAAAGTCTATTCTGCGCCTAAATACTTCAGTCTTGTAAAAGCAGGTGTTAATCCAAATTGCAGTTCAATGCGTCAATAAGAGAACCCTTTCAAAGACAACAGAATCGCTATTTAGAGCACCAGTTTTGTAAGTATTTGTACTATCAAAAGCAACCTTAACTTTCGTTGGCCTTTTGAATGTCTTACTTTCATTTTCACGTCATTCACTTAAACTTTCCTACTTGCTAGATTTGACCAATTGTCCATAGCCTACGTGCACAAGTACTTTGAGTAAAACTACTGATCTTCATTATCTCCCTGCTTGTTGACATCTTATCATGTATGGTATAATTTCATGATCGCTAAACGTTTGATTCTTTTTAATGTTGTCATCAGTTAACTTCATTCAACTGCTTGTATAGGCTCTGCCATTCAGTTGTGGACGTTCGTAAATTGCATTTATGGGCGGAGAAAGGCAGAGAAAGGCGCAGTTTACACTAGTTTGATAAATACGACGGAAACTTGGGTCTGACAGCGTTCGCAATCTGCGGTTTGTCCATGACGCTGATAACGCTACGTTCGCAAATGTATGTACATCTGGCCCTCAATCTCTTGAGCACCTTACCATGCACACAGAACTACAGAACTACTGTTGGACTACTTTTTGCACCTTCACCATGACACTCACTCTCTTGAGCACCTCACCATGCACACAGAACTACAGGCCAGTCCTGGCCCTGTCACTGCAAGCGTCTCATGCTTGATCACCCTCAAGCACACTGTGGATTTTTTAATTTAATTTATATAGTATATTTAGTGTTTAGTTTTGTTAGTTGTTCTTATCTTCTACTGTCTCTATTGTACAGTGGAGTTTGGTTATGTTTATACTTATATTTACCATTTCTGCTGTAAGTGCATGTTGTGTGTGATGTCTGTATGCTACTGAGACCTTGAATTTCCCCTTGGGGATCAATAAAGTATCTATCTATCTGTATACTCTTGGGCCCTTTCCGAAACTAATCCCTACCCACTTTCCCTCGATTACCGAGTGAACTCGGGTAGGAAGCACCCTTGCAGCTAAATTAAATTCTGTTGACTAGCGTGTTGGGTTATAATGGCGCACTCAGCTTTGGGGCAAACTTCACTCTCCCTAGCGGAAGCTGGATCTCACAGAATCATGTATTTGTTTTACAGGAGTGGCCTACTCACACTGAACTAACATTTTGAAACGTCCTCCATGGCGTGCCGCATTAATTGACACCAACCCTCGACAAGTGACCATCGGTGTTCACTCAGCGTTTGGGGGTTTATAACACACTACCACTTAACAGTAATTGGTTTCGGATGGTCCTTAATATGGCGGTCCCTCTGTGTGAACGCGCCAACAAAGTGTAAGTGGCCAGAGAGAGGGCGAAGCAACTTGGTGTACCATTTAGTTAGTCTGTAGAACATTGTACAGTATGTGTGTTGTTTCCTGTTCCTGTTGATGAGTCAAACTCTGCACACAGACAGACGTGTCAAGTGGCACATGACAACACTTATTTCTTATCTAGTTCTTAATCGGTCTGTCAGCTCAGCTAAACCAGCTGTTCACAGGACAGCCACAACACTGTTTATTTATAGTCCCATCATGACAGCTTTGCAGACCATTTACAAGCAACAAAAGCAAGGAAGATGAACCATACACTGTTCCCACGCCTTTCACAATCACTAGTACACTATGTGAATACTTACGTATTATTAAGTGAGTGGAAATGTGTGTTTTTGTTTATGAATAGTGGAGTGTCGAAAATTTGGGGTGAGAAAAAATCTATTCAGTGTTTCATGTGCAGCAACCATCTAACAGCAGACTTCATGTAGTTGTAGATACAGACACAACATGGCACACAATACCTAGGGTCAACACAAAAACAACACCACAAAAACAAACAAACCAAAATAATCAACGCACAAATGAATTAAATGCACATGAACACACATGACAACAACAGCTTGACACAAACACAAAGAACACAAGCACACACTCATCAACACAATTTCACTTTTTAATGCTGAGGCATTATCGATCAACCTGGAGTGAGACAAGAGAAGTGTCAAACAAACTGAATGATAAAGTGTGCAGTTGACTTTTCAAGGCAGTTCAATCATATGTTTTTACTTTACTGGTATAGTATAATATAAAAGGTGTATCAACTTAATTTTAACTTAGGTATTTTGCCTAATTTTGGGTGCTGATTCTGAATATCATATTTACTTAGCTGATTTTTTAGTTTTAAACCTGCTAATTAGCATTTGCGGCCTAAAACTGGCCTCCATAGGCAACATAGAACGGGTGAATAGGATAAAAAATCAACCAAAGTGGCCCAGCATAGGTTACAAAGTAATGTGCAGAGAATCAATGCAATGAAGCACCAAAAATGTCATGTATTTCTCCTTATTTGTCTATTTTCATTAAGAAATGGAGTTTGTAAATAAGTACAAGATACTAAAATGTCAAAATGAGTGTGAGGAACTCCCACTCATAGTGACCATTGGGTCTTTGGTTACCTGTCTGACCGAGTCACTCATAGTGGCCATTGGGTCTTTGGTTACCTGTCTGATCAAGTCACTCATAGTGACCATTGGGTCTTTGGTTACCTGTCTGACCGAGTCACTCATAGTGACCATTGGGTCCTTGGTTACCTGTCTAACCGAGTCACTCATAGTGACCATTGGGTCCTTGGTTACCTGTCTGATCAAGTCACTCATAGTGACCATTGGGTCCTTGGTTACCTGTCTGATCGAGTCATAGTGACCATTGGGACCTTGGTTACCTGTGCCTCACAGTTAACTCACGGTTACCAATTCTCTTGACCCTACAGGTAGAGAACTAGACCTCTGAGACCTTATCTGTGTGTGTGCCTCCTAATAATGTCCAATGAATTCATTTAGGCACAGGTGGACTCCAATCAAGTTGTAGAAGCATATCAAAGACCATTGATAGAAGTAGGATGGACTAGAGCTCAATTGCAAGCGTCATAACAAAGGGTCTGAATACTTATGTAAATGTAATATTTCAGTATCCTATTTTTTATAAAATCACAAAACACTCCAAACACAGTATTGGAGCAGTGTGTAGAATGATGGGAAAAAAAAACAATTAAAAAATAATTCAATCCATTTTAAGATGAGTCTGAAACATAAAGCCAGAGAAAAGTTTTGTCATGCATTAGTACGGTGTCTTGTATAATCCCGCTGGATTTTTATTTTTTGCATATTTTCCTAGTATAGAGTCTAAGGAACAAGATTTTTTTTTTCTTCAAATTTTCACGATCCATTTTCACGCTTAGATGACATCATCATTTATATAATGCATAATTAAGACTGGGACTACTATCACTCTATAGCACATAAGCCTATTCTGTTTTCATTTATTTTGTGATTATATAATCAAATGACACTCATGATAACTTGAAATAGAAGGACAGAAGATAGGTGATTGATGTCCACAAGCACGAATTTCACGAGACAAATTAGAACAAACTGTTCCGGTAAAAATAATCTTGCCATGTTTAAGATGCTGCACTTTTTCCCTTCATAGCCTATCTCTGGCAATTCATTTTTGGATGACTGTAGATAGTTGTATCTTAGCCTACGTCTTCGTAGACAGTAGGCTACACCATTAGGCCATCTTGAGAATAAAAGACTTCACAGCTGCTAACGATCATCCTCCACAACCACGAGGATAGGTAGGCTAAACGGTCGTTCGTCGCCTTTTTGCTTCTTATTGTAAAACCAACTGTTAGGGCCTACACAAGTGGTCGGCATCCCGGTCAATATTTGATATTAAAATTTCAATTTTGAAGCTATTTGTAACTATGTGTAGCCTATGCAACCCGACTGTTGTAGGCTTGCCTACCACTCTCTGCAGTGCCTTGCCTACCATTCTTGCCTACCACTCTAGTTGTAAACAAACGGTCACATGACATTATGACGTAGGTGCAAAACCTTAATAGATGACCGGTGTTGTGTCCATTGCCAAGAAAACAGGTTAAAACGTTATGGATTTCTTTTCTAAACATATCAGTCGGGTTCGATCTTAGTCTTTCATAAGAAAAGGGGGTTATCCAATTATTCTCTGTATTATAGTCCTGATCACTCAACAGTCTATCCCTTAAGTCACAATAGCCTACATGTTCAATGCAAATTACTGATTGCTGTAAAAGAATTTCACTTGCACATGCACTCAGTTTCTTTTAGATGGTTGTGTATTTCTGCCATCTGTGAGGCGGCAATTATTACATTATCCCAACTAAAATGATATGCACGATCTCCGGAAGCCTATTATCTGTTCTCGCTTGTTTTCGTGCTAATAATCAAGAATGATATGCTCCAAATAAGAAATTGAAGACTCATCACTGACCCACCGTTGGCTGAAGAAAAAATAGCATAAAGAGAGGCCAGTATGCTTAGCCTGTCATTTTCACTTGTCACTTTCTCTCTGTATCTCATCCTTGAATGAAATAGATTTACGGGGGGATTCTAAGTCACATGCTCCAGAGAGCTTTCCGGAAAAGTTGGATGTCTGCTCGTTTTTGCGTAGTTTTGAGTAAAAAATCGTACCGCTGTACTTTGATGTGAAAATACGTGGTTGCATACAGGTTGGCAGGTCTGCATTTACTCATAACATTCAATATTTAACATATTGAAAGGTTCTGATCAAGGCGGGACATTGTGTTTAAATATGCCTAACTATCCTAATGAAAGGCTCTTATACAAATACAATTATGAAATAATAAATCAGGTCTTTAATAAGATAAACACCATTGCCACAATAACTTTCAAGATATTTACTTTATGCTTTATGATGGTATTTTACCATTAAACAGTGTGATACTTTGTGTGGTTGAAAAGGAAAATTGTGTAATGTTAGATGTTGTCCATTCTCTCATATGACTTTAGACTTGAAGACATTGCGTTGGGTCTGCAGAACGGCTCACTTACAGTACGTGTTGATTATCATTTCGACAGAATATCAATATATCGATATCAACAGGATAGCCACACTGCAACCACCATATCTGTGTCTCAGGCACAGCTCGAACCGCGCTGCAACCGCCACCCATAGGGATTAGAAGGGACGCCTATTTTTTCCACTTCATGCGAGCGGTTCTATGCAAAAATACATCGAAAAGACCAGTTGATGGTCATAATTTGTGTTTAAAGGGGGAAGTGGAGGCTACATGTGTACTATAAAGGGAAATAGGGTGACCACCAACCACACAACATAAAGGGAAATAGGGCGACCACCAACCACACAACCAGACCAGACAGAAATTCATGACAAGTTGTGTCTAAAAGTAAGGACAAATTTGCCAAAATAAAGACACCCCCAATTTCTGAGAAAACATTGTTACATTGTTGTCGTGACCCGAATCAGGAGTGAGGTTTAAGGGGATGAGTGTAATGGTAGCCAGCTGGTACTGTATAGCTGTGCACTCTGTACGTTATGTAAACTTCCCTCCCGGCGCCTTAAAGGGGAAATCCAGCAATTTTTCGAGGTCACCGAGTACTGTTGGTGGGGGGGGGGGGAACACTACAGCAGGTACAGCGCTACCAGAGTTTCTGCTAGAAAAAAATGGTGCCAGTCAAAGTGACCGGCAGAGGTTTCGTTTTCTGGACATTTTGATGATATGCCGGCCAAATATCCTATTATCCCTTCTTAATTAGTCAAATTGAGGAAAACTGGAGACAGGCTATGTAGCTTAAAGAATGACATAATCAGGCTGTATAGAATGCAACATGTTCATTAGCCTAACTTAAACAAGCCTAACAAGATCTAGCCAGTATCTTTTCATGGACAGCAAGAGTCCGCTTCGTTCGTTATTTTAAAAAGGCTACGTTGTTTGTTGCTGCTACCCACGTTATCTCCAGTGACTGTTTAACTTACACAGATGCGCACACACAAGAATGAGCGCTCACACCACTACCCCCTAAATCTATGCCTCTTTATTTGATAACAATAAATTAAGAAATGTTTCCTATTCTGGGAAATGTTTAGTTTCTTTTTCTTTCGGCCGCGGTTCAATGATACCTTTTAATTGTGCCAGAAATGATCCGCGGACCAGTATTCGCCTCGTCGAGGAGGCCCTAACCCTGCAGATCATAGACAGAGAATGCATAGGCCTACTGTATGCTTCGGGTAAAGAACACTTTGCATGTCCAGTGTACACGGAGAATGACAGTGTCTTGGAGCGGCCGCACCCCCCGAAACTCCACTTCCAATGTCACTGATTCCGACAGATACGCCCGACACTTCTGCTTTTTATCTGGTGGTGGTGGGGTTGACCGGACATCTGAGGCTTCAGACGTTACCAATTTATCATCATCCATCGCATCTGGCCTCTGAAAAAACTTTTAAGGCTAGTCTGCCTGGGCCTGGCCATGTTTGAACCGCCTCACTCATTTGTTCGTTGTTTAACATGGACGTTTTAAGCGTGCACTTCCTATTTGAAATGCAGCATAGGCTATGCGTGTTGTTTAATAGCTTACTTTTCAAACGGTAGAGCCTGTTCATTTAAAAACATAGCCAGAGGACGTATAATATAGGCTTACATATTAAGGCTTATTCTCAAATTCAGATTGCGTTAGGGGACAGGATTATTAGCCAATTTCAATCAGACAATTTGACCGGAGAGATTTAATTTTGTCGGACATTTCATTTTTTTTCCGGCCAATGTCCGGTAATTACCGGACAACGGAAACCCTGAGCGCTACACTCTGGAGGCATGAACATGGGTCTCAGGAACATGCCCCCAGACAGTGTTGCCAGATTGGGTTGAGTGATTTCCACCTAATCACGTTCGAAAACCCGCCCTCTTCAGCAAAAAAAAAAAACGCCCCAACAACGATTTTGTCATAGGGCAATTCCATGGAAAATTTAATTTTTTGTAACATCCATAACGCCAATAAAATGTGATGGTATGGTATGATGTGAATGATTACATGAAATTTGAGCATTTGCTATTTTTGGCTGAAGAATGTAAATGAGAAAAAATGCACAAAAAATGAATGTTATCATTCACATCATACAAATGCCAAGGCATTTCACTGGCATTATGGATGTGACAAAAAGTTAATTTTCCGTGGAATTGCCCCATAGAGAACCATTTAAAGGAATTATCCGGAGTAAAATGCACTTTAGATCAATTTACGGATGATTGGGAGTACATACGTTGAGTTGACATCAAAATCATGTCATTCGGATGTGTTTTGAGAAAGTTCGATTTTACCATTTTTAGTCAAAACTCGTTAGCCTGGAAGTGACCAGGGCATGTCATTTCGCCGCTACAAAACGCTATTTTTATACCTCTTCTACAGTTCCAAACAACATTACACTTACAGGGTAGTGAGTAGAGGGTCCCTAAAGCCAAACCGAAGTATCCCGAGGTCTTTATGTGGTCGGCTAGAGAGTCCAGAATGAATTTCATCAAGCCAGTACCTTTCCGGAAATGTTGCTGCTGCAGCTGCCATCTTTAGGGGAAAGTCCATAGGAGTCGTTTGCCGAGTGGAGTAACACGCTCTGGAAATTCACAATTTCGTCGCCGTTTTTAAAAAAATAAATAAAACATAGTCCAGTATTTCTTTCGAAATTGAAATGAAGTTGTATGCAACAGCAAACCCTAGCTTACTAACAGGTTGGAATCTTGAGATGTCACGTGATGTGATGTCTCGCGTGAGGTAGCCTCCTGTTGACGGAAGAGGCTCTGATTGAGCAGCAGAGAAGAGCAGGAACGAAAAAACGTAGCAGGATGGCACAGGATCTCTACGAAGAGGAATAGTTTGGATTTGATTTTGAATTCGATGGCCTGCCATACCAATTCAAACCTGAATATACAGACGAGGAATTAAAAGAATTGGAAGAGGATGAAAGAAGGAGAACAACAGAAATGCAGCAGGCGGAGATCGCTGGAACCCAGCCGCGAGTTGCTGGCAACTGGTGGTGTGGCTGTGGGCGATGTGCGCCCATGGCCACCGAAGAGGAGTGCCTCTGTTGTCATGAGTGGGACCTTTTGCACCGCGGCAAAGATAGTCCAAGAGAGGATGGACAATGTTTCACGGAGGTGGAAAACTTCTCCGGGTTTCTCAACCCGATGGTGTTAGAGGCATTTTTTCATGTCCCTAAAGTCAACTGGAAAAGGCAACCCAAACCTGACGGACCAAATGGGCAGCTGTCTACCGAGTAAGTAGCTAACTTATGATGTTGATTGTTTTTCTTGTTTGAATTGTTTTTGGCTGTTGGGACCACACGCACTGAGAACTTGACCCAAAACGTACCGACTCTTTTCTTCCTCCACTCAGTCAGTGCAGACTAGTGGCCTACCGCGTTGTACTTGAATGGGCATTGAAGGGCGAGCGGCTTGGACGCGGCCAAAGACGTCCATTACCCAGCTGTGTGGTGGCGACCATTAGAACAAAGTACCCCTCCCCCACTGGGGTTTACCAAGGCTTTCAGGAGTCTGAGGAAATGTTTTAAAAGTATGTCTTTGACGTGAATTTCATACAGTTTTGTAAATTATTAGGAAAATGTTTAATAAACAGTATTTTTTGTGCAACTTCCATCATCCTATCTGAGTTACTTGTCTTTATACAATCACATACAACAATTCCACAGTCTGAGTACCAGTGTGTAATGGAAAACATTTATTTATATAAATATATATATATATTTAAAAAAAAACTACTATAATTATTATGAACATTCTACTACAAGAGATAAAACAATGAAAGAAAACAGAAGGAATTTTGAACTATTTACAAGGCATTTTGAACATGTGTTCATTGAAATGTGCTGTAATGACTCAAAGGGTCAAGATTTGCATTATGTCTTCTCAAATCTAGACTTGGTCTTTGCAACCAATTCTGTTGTGTCTGGACGTGGGACAGGGGCTATGTTTTGAGGTAATCTTCTTTGACGGGGTTTTGGTCTGGGCCAAGCTTCAATGCTCTCTCTTCCCCTGATCTTGAGAACTCTCTCTATAAGGTCCTGACGGAATGCCTAGGATGTCTTCTCATAGGTGGGTTTGGCAACCCATTGATGGCTCTGTTTGGAGTAGGCGAAGTGGTACTTGGGTTGTCCTAATACACACAAACACACACACACACACACACATACATTTTAGTTGATCATCAGTTTGTAAGAATCAACTGTGCAGAAATGGTGTACAAATTCTGTATATTCAGAAACAGACTTCTGCTGTTTTTGCCTTTTCTCTGCCCGCATTGGCATTGTGGTCCATGATGGCCAGTTGGGTTCTGGCCCTCATTCCATCATATTTGAAATGTAGCCTCTTCGGTGCGTATTTGAGGAACACAGAGTGGTAGACCTCCAGAGATCCTGTATAAGGATTACATTACAATATCTTTTTAAAAACAAGTTACACAGAAATGTGTAAGGGTTGGAGGGTACATAGAGAAACGAAATTTCAAACTACTGATGACAATTATGACTATAAAGAACAGAACAGAGGAAGTTGCATAGCTAGGAATACTACTTGTTCTTGCACCTGACAATTATGTATGTTTGACATAGTATTGCTTACAAACATCTGTGTGTATGACATACCTGTGTGCTTGAAAAGAGCCATGTGTGTGATGTCACGGAGGAGATTCTTATCCTCCACAAGAGCTGTCAGCGCACGGAAAGACGGTGAATCAGTCTTCAACCATCTCTTCCTCCTTTGTTCCTCTGCGGTCAACGGTGGATGGAAACAACTGCATTCCTTTTCACCATCCTCCCACCGATGTACACCACGAATGTGGTGAAGCAGTGAGGTCCAGCGTCGGACACATTCCTAAGACATACATAATTGACTGAGATGTGCTCCTAGCACCTCTTGACAGCTTCTACTACTGTGGTCTCTGTGTCTTGTTCTTCAGTGCTGTGATGCATACCATAACATTGCATATTGTCAGATGTAATAAGCATAAATACTGCAGCCATTCATTATTACCTCTTTGTCACCGCCAGACGAACTGCACGACCAGTACAGATGACGGCTAATGGACTTCAACCATGGCTGCAGCTCCTTGTTGTCCTTTTTATTAGCTGCACTTACAAGCCTCTTCATGAAACCTATGTACAACATCAAAAAAGCATTTCATATTTCACAAGGGCAAAATAGAGATTGTCTGAATGCGTCTTCATCTTGAATTTGTGGCTACTTAATTTTATTTACGTGCCAAGGATCAAATTCATGGCGAATTTGGCTGTACTCCTCTTTCATCAACTTCCGTATGGAAGGAGCCCTGTCTGTTGTGAGTACACCGACATCCACCCCCAGGGAAAGTAGGTGATCAAGGCCTCTTTGAAATCCCAGGGCCTCCATGGCGACTGAGCTTGTCGTTTCAGAAACTTAATGGGTAAAAAAATGACTTATTAGACTCAACATGTGATCCCCAAGCAATCAATTGCTTTTGTCTTGAGAAATTTCACTACATTGAATAACCATATATGCGGATTTACCTGTACAAGTTCAAAATGAATTACTTCTTTGGTGCCGAACGAGTAAGTAGAATACTTACTACTGAAACCTGTTGAAACTACATATATGAGCAAAAATGTACAAAGCAGTGACTATCTGTCCAAATCCAAAGACTATCATGCTTACCTGGACTGTCACACGCTGCATCTCCACATATTTCCACCTTATTTCCAGATGCAGACTGTTGACGGAGGTGCTCCATAACTTTCATCTCTTGGTCTTTGTATGCACTGTCTACCGCTTGTATGAAGTATTTAGACTGTATGGCAAAGAACTGGCTCTCACTGGGGATTTGCAGGTTTAGGAGATTTGCCCATTCCTTTATCTCTGTATATGTGCTGCCAGTGAACAGAATTGAAGCACAGACGAGTAAATTGTTCCGTGGCATTCCCCTTGTTTCTGGACATGATGTCCACTCCCCTGTATGTCCATTCAGGCATGTCCAGCATATCTTGATTTGGCTGCCTTGTGTAACAACCCTCTTGTCCTCAACTGCAGTTGCACATGTACGGCAAGTCTGGAACTCATCAACAAGCCATTTCTTCCCTGCCCATCCACTTCCTGTTCCACTGTCGGAACCGGAACCTGTTCCAGGGCTAGAGGGAGACGTCTCGCTCAGTGGCACAAAGCTTTCATCTGCTGGGTCCTCCAAGTCAATCTCCCCAAAGCTTATGCTTATGTCATGTACAGATGTGCTCATGTCATGTGCAGCCTCTTCTTGAGCATGTTCCTGTTGTATCTGCATTGTTAGAGATATTAGAAATTACTCAAAAAATCTGGCATTGTCCTCTAATTATAATGTGAACAATAAAAGTGAAAGTTTCATTCAACTCACTGGAGATGGAAGTTCACTAGCTGCGCCGGAAAGAGTCAAATCTGACTTTGAGGAAGCGCCACTCTCCTCGTCATAAAGAAACAAAACACATTGTTCATTTTGTAATGTGTTAGGGTGACACAGCAAAATGACAGCAATGTCATTACAATGCTTACCTCTGACAATCTCTACGTTGGGGGGTGTGCTAGGTATGTCCCGGAGGATGATGGCTTTGTGCGTGGCCTGACTACTGGCTGTGCTGGACTTGACAGAGACAGACTAACACCAGACAGCAGACCACAACGCCCAGATGCAGAGTGTCCCTCGCCATCTCCACGCTGATTCTTTTTCGGGGTGGACTGTGGTACAGCAGCTAATTCTGATGCTTCCAAACATATGGGGGCATCAGAACCACTTACCTGCACCAGCACAGTCCAGCACATTTTTTCCACAAAAATAAGTCACGCTGAAAGGCCTATATGATTCTAACTGTCTCACTAAATTGCATTATCCACACTCAATTCTCACTGGTATCTGCTAGACAACAAGTACCAAAACATGATTAGTTAATAGATTTCACATGTAAAATTCATTTTAAACAAACCCACTCCCATCTTGCCTGTTCATAATTCTGAGAAATTCTTGAATTGTTCATGTGTGCGTGTACATGTTTATGTTTATGTGTGTGTGTGTGTGTGTGTGTGTGCGTGCTTGTGTGTGTGCCTGCGTATGTGCCTGCTTGTGCATGTGCATGCATGCGTACATATGTCTACTGTGTGAGTATGTGTCATACGTATGATTACTGTGAATGTATGTGTGTGCGTTTGTATCTGTTTATGCACATGTGTGCATATGGAATGGGTTAACATGACCCCTGGAGGCAAACATATGGAAAAAATTGGCCTTCTAGGCCCTACGGTTCTCAAGATATTCACAGAAAACTGTGTCTGCCCTACCCTCCTTTTGGGGGGTCCAGTCCAGCGGGGGGGGCTACAGATCAAAACGAAAAACGATGGTTCCATGCTATCCATGTGGGGTTACATGCCCACCAAGTTTCGTGTAACCTGGTCTTTCAGTGTCCCGGGAATGCTTGTTGGTGTACGGTCACTAAATGTACACATAAATGATTTTATTGTAAGGCCCCCCATGAGCGAAAGTTCACAAAACTTGGCATGCTTTCGGAGGGTGTCATAATGATCCTACACTTTCAATTTTGTACAGTTTTGACCATGTCAGCCAGAGATATTGTGATGAAAACACTTAATTTTTTGCTTTTTAATTTTTAACTAGGTGGCGCTATACATGAAATAAGTGGTAATGAGATGGGTTGACATGCCCCCTGTAGACCAACATGCAAAAAAAAGGTGGACATCTTAGGCCCTACGGTTCTCGAGATATTCACAGAAAACTGTCTCCGGCCACCTACAGGCCAGTTGGTGTATAGTAACATAAATTAATTTATTGTGTGGCCCCCCATGAACGGAATTCCACGAAACTTGGCGTGCATTCAGAGGGTGTCATAATGATCCTACACTTCTGATTTTGTGCAGTTTTGACTATGTTAGGTCACAGATACCTGCGATTACAACACCTCATTTTTACTTTTTTGTGTTTAACTATGTGGCGCTATACATGAAATGAGTGGTTATGGAATAGGTTGACATGGCCCCTTGAGATCAACATACAAAAAAAAATGGTCCTCCTAAACCCTACGGTTCTCGAGATATTCACAGAAAACTGTGTCTGCCCTACCCTCCTTTCGGGGGGTCCAGTCCAACTTCAACTTAATTTCAATTTCGAAAGAAATACTGGACTATGTTTTTTTTTTTTTTTTTAAACGGCGATGAAATTGTGAATTTCCAGAGCGTGTTACTCCACACTCGGCAATCGACTCCTATGGACTTTCCCCTAAAGATGGCAGCTGCAGCAGCAACATTTCCGGAAAGGTACTGGCTTGATGAAATTCATTCTGGACTCTCTATCCGACCACATAAAGACCTCGGGATACTTCGGTTTGGCTTTAGGGACCCTCTACTCACTACCACGTAATGTTGTTTGGAACTGTAGAAGAGGTATAAAAATAGCGTTTTGTAGCGGTAAAAGGACATGCCCTGGTCACTTCCAGGCTAACGAGTTTTGACTAAAAACGGTAAAATCGAACTTTCTCAAAACACATCCGAATGACATGATTTTGATGTCAACTCAACGTATGTACTCCCAATCATCCGTAAATTGATCTAAAGTGCATTTTACTCCGGATAATTCCTTTAACTTAAATTTTTATCAGCCTGCCTAAGGCTTATTTTCCCCCACCTGACGAAGACAAAAGAAGCCCAATTGGGCGGGCACCCGCCCAGTCTGGCAACACTGCCCCCAGAGTGTAGCTGAGCTGTAGTTAGCAAACTCTTCCCGCAGTTTCCCACCAGTTATTCCCACATGAGATGACGTTCATGGTGACGTTTTCATAGAGAAAAATGTTTTTCCCATGTGCATGTACGCACCACACAATATGTATAGCCTACAGTACTCCCCGAAGCCTAAAGAGAGCTCGATTCCTATTAGCGCTGCAAGCTGCGTGTTTGAGCCTGAGCAAGTGCAGGGCTGAGTGCGGTCATCACAACACAAGTTGCAAATGCATACTTCATATGCATGTTCATAAATGTATGGGCTCATGTACATATTGAAGAGCCCTTTCATAGTCTCTGCAAGCTAGACGGATGATGCATTTTGCAATGCAAGTACACATCTCACCCTCTTGCGTAGCTCGTTCCGCGTAGCTTGCATAGACTGTGAATCAGCCCTTAGTCAGAACGACATATTGGCCTTGTGGTCAAACTGCCCAGTCAAACTGACGGGTTTAACTCTTCCCATATGTGTCTGAGCGCTGCCATAAGCTCTCAAACTGAGCTGCGGTGTCAGGTCAGACTTTTAGTATTTCATTAGTTTTATGGTGTTCGGATGGAGCTGCTCTGGGGGGGGGCTCCAGTGACACAAAAGCGTTTATAGACGAGAGAGGCGACATGCGACAGAGGGCTTTTGTAAAACACTGCAGACATAACGTAATTACGGATATTAAACTGTGGAATTGGCCACTGACCCATGGAGAATGATTGACACTGAATGCCTGTGTGTGTGTGTGGTCACATTTTCTCTTTCTGGCCCACTGCCTGGTAAGAATTAATTTTACGGGACAAATTCTAAACTTACCGCTATGTTTCAGTAATAATCTATGTTACAAACCTAAATACAATATAGCTCAATAGAGAATGACATCCTCAAATCACATACATTAATTTCTTGTGTATTAGTCGCATTGTGTATAAACCACAGGACAGTGTTTTATGCAAGTTAAAAAAACAAAACCATATTAACACATTAATACCATATTAACTGCCCCCATGTATTCAACTCATAGCTGAAGAAATTTAGCAAAATCAATGTATAAATCGCGGCTAATAGTTGGGAAATTATGGTAGGCTACACTAATATCAAAACAGTATTATCAAAACAATTGCATGCACAAACTACAAAACGACATACATTTTCCTGCAAGTTATTGTGTGAATACAACTGTACTTATGAGAACTGTTATAGTGATATGAATTAGCCTGTACTTATGAGAACTGTTATAGTGGTGTGAATTAGCTTGTACTTGAGAACTTATACTGTAGTTATATGAATTAGCCTGTGCTTATGAGAACTTATAGTGATGTGAATTAGCCTGTACTTATGAGAACTTATAGTGATGTGAATTAGCCTGTACTTATGAGAACTGTTATAGTGATGTGAATTAGCCTGTGCTTATGAGAACTTATAGTGATGTGAATTATCCTGTAGGCCTACTTACCTTTCATTAGACTGCTGCCATTACCATCATATCTCCTTTCTGACAAGCGACACTTGTCATCAGGACTGTACATCTCTGTCAGGACTGAAATTATGATCAAAAGTAAAAAAACTAAAATGAGCCACCTATGAAAGATAAATTGAATTAAAAGCACAAGGTGTCTGCTTGATAACCTCAAAGGCTGCTCTGTTCGTTGCCCACAAAGGTTGTTTTGTTGTTGTTTTTGTTTTTGATGGTAAATAGGCTTGGCTGTTGATTTGCCGCTGTGGGAAATCCTCTACGTTTGGCAGTAGGAATGTAACACCTCTCCTGTGTATATCTGAGAGAAATAAAAAAAAAAGTTAAATGTAATTCTGTGGTGTAGGACCAATAATTGGTCATCCAGAAAATCAGCTCAGACATGACCACCCTTCCCCTCTCTCACACACACACACACTCACGGGCTCACACATGTGTGCGCACACACACACACACACACTCACCTTGCTGTGCTGTGCCTGGGTTTACTCAGCCATCCTTCATTCATGGTGACAGACAGCCCATAGGATTCCAGAGCGATGTGTCATCTACGGTCAACACACTCGGCCCTGAGTTCCCACGGCACCTCAAGTTCAACTTCGGTTTTATTGTCATATGTATAGTAAGCCTACAATACAATGAAAATGCATTTTGCTCCATCACTCACATGCAGTATAACAGACAAGGAAACATACAACAGACAAAAACAGACATAAAGTGCAGCAAGACAGAAAGTGCATCAGTTAGTCTGTCTTCACCTTCTCTCTCTCTCTCTTTCTCTCTGTGTGTGTGTGTTCAATTCAATCCTTAGTACCCTATGTGTTTGATAAATAGGGCACATGTATTGGCAAAGCAGTTCTCCAAATGTGTAGAACGGACATAAACAGACATAAAATAAACAGATATAAAATAACCGAATAATAATACTACACACACACACACAGAGTTAGTCTCGCTCTCCTTGCATACCTCCTCTGCTGTCTATACCTGGCCTCCCTCTTCTATTCAGCAGTCATGCCTTCACGTCGTGTCTCTACACACAGTTCTGTGCTGTACCTTTCCTTCTCTTTCTCTCTCTCCATCCCTCCTCTTTTGTGTCTCTTACCATTATACCCCTCTTTTTTCTCCCTCCATCTTCATCCTTTCCTATCTCTCTCTCCTTCTTCTCTTGTTATCTTCCTGCTGTCTCTCTCTCTCTCCTTCCTCTCCTCCTTGTTATTCCTCCTGCTTTCTCTCTCTCTCCCTCCTTCCTCTGCTCATTTCTTATTCTGCTGCTCCTTGTTTCAGCGCTGCACCACATCACCCATCAGCAGTTTGCTATTGTTCAGCTCCCCATGCTTTTCTGTAATACTGTATGTGTGTATCTCTTTGTGTAAACAGTGTGTGTGTGTGTGTGTGTGTGTGTGTGTGTGTGTAAACTTTGGCTCAGTATCTGGGGGTAATGTTGTGTGGCTGTCAAGCGCCGTGTAACAAAAGTGTGTGCTGTTACAAAAATGCAACTGTGTGACAGGGAATGAAAGCATCTTTGCCTTTTTATATGTTCTATTGTGTGTGTGTGTGTGTGTGTGTGTTCCTTATATTCTGAGATTGGTATATTTTGTTATTGTGTTATAGCTAAATAGATGGGAACACTGAAATACAAGGTACAATAGATTAAACAATGTTGCTGAATCACTGTTTTAGGGGACCACATTCACCACACACACACACTTGTGCTTTTGGACATGTAGACATCTAATGAAGATGTCAAATATCACATATCTTTTCTACCGCATCAATTTAGTGTTTGTGACACTAGTGTTTGTTGACTGAGTAAAACAAAACTGTGTTATAGCTAGATGTATCTAAATAGATGGGAACACTAAAATACTGTTAGGTTGATTAAACAATGTTGCTGAATCACTGTTTTGGGGGACCACATTCACAACACACACACACACACACACACACACACACACTTGTGCTTCTGGATATGTAGACATCTAATGAAGATGTCAAATATCAAATATCTTTTCTACCGCATGAATTTAGTGTTTGTGACACTAGTGTTTGTTGAGTGAGCAGAACAAAACTGGGAACAGTTTGAAGAGGCTGTGATACCTCTGAACTATACAGCAGCAGATAGATGTCACAGTCCAAACTATCCGGAAGAAATCCGGCGATTTTTCACATAGATCTCCTTTTCTCGAGGTCGCCGAGTACTGTCGGTACGAAAAAAAGCAAAAAGTGTTACCTAGCTTGAGTTGCTACAGCCAACAGTTAAGAGCTTCCAGGCAGCTACAGTACTGCACTCTGAGGGCATGTTCATGAGCCCTCATATATCTGAATACTGGGTTCATGAGACAGTGAGAACAGTGAACTACCCATGAGTAGAACTACTGTATAATCAGACATAAAGGAACTACCCATGAGTGGAACTATAAGCAGACATAAAGGAACTTGCTTTAGGACACGCGGCACAGTCGGACGTCAGGAACCAGGGGTCCTCAACCAGACCAGGCTCCCAGTATTTTTCTCAGAGTGCTAAGATGAAGGGTCCAGACCCTGCTGCTGCTGCGTGATTGGCCAATTGGAAGGGAGAATAAAACAAAATGAGAGCAGTGAGTAGGGCTCCCATGGACACCAAAGGAGAGCTTGTTATGTATGAGCCTAGCCTTCTGGGCCACCGTAGGAGCTCATTCTAGGCCTACCAGCTAATTGCTGCTGACTTGGACTCATTGGACTTGTTTGCTTAGAAGACTGACAAAGCTGAGTGTGTTGAGACAGTACTCTTCTCAGCTCTGCAAGTAAGCTGATATGTCTACGCACCCCCCACCCCCCCACCCCCGGTCTCTCGCTCCCTCGTCCCTCTCTCGGGGAACGTGAGCTGCTACGGGGCTACCACTGATCAGATGAGACCTGTCTGTGAGGCTTTCAGCTTATGCAATCAACCACCAACCCCCCCCCCCCCCACACACACACACACCTCCTTTCTCTCTTCTCTTCTTCCCCCCCTCTCTCTCCCTCGCTCTCCTCCATCAACAAGCTACCCTCCCTCCTCTGCTGCTCACTCTCTTGCTTTGTGTGTGTGTGTGTGTGTGTGCCATCGTACCCACTTCAGTTGACACCAGTATTCCCTGTGTGACGCTGTGTGAAGGTGTGGTGTGTGAAGGAATGCTTGATGAACATCTCAGAGGTAGGTGGTGGGTTTTCACGGCAGTTTTCATCAGTAGCAGGTGTAAATGGTGTGTATGTGTGTGTAGATATGTGTGTGTGTTTGTGTCAGTGTGTGTGAGCCCACGCACAGATATAAGGTGAGAATTTACTGAAAAATAGTCTTTGATGTCCAGTTTGTCTCCTTGTGAAGATGAATGCCTACAAAAGTGCCTCGTCTGAAGATCTGAGCAGAAGTTCTCTAAGGGCTCAAAGGGGACAGGAAACCCAGTATAAATCTACCCGCTGTACCTCACTTTCTCTCTCTCCATGGAAGTTTCCAGATATCAGATACTTCATTGCCCATGGCTTTTTGCCCAGTCTCCCTCTCTCTGTTTTGCTGTGTGTGTGTGTGTGTGTGTGTGTGTGTGTGTGAGAGAGAGAGAGAGAGAGAGTGAGAGAGTTTGATATACAGCATTTTCCTTCCAAGAAGTGCCCCAAACAGAGGTCAATTGGGGACGGGATTGTTTAGAGATTGAGTGTGTTGTTGTTTATGTGTTGTTGTTTGTGATTCATTGGTGACTGCGTTGTTAGTTTGGTCTCATTCCGGTTAGTGTGAGTAGATCAGGGGGGCTGTACTGCCTCCTTCCCCACAGTGCTGCAAGGTTGTGGGTTTGAGCATATAGGCTTTCCTGCACAGTCAACACAATGGAGGTTACACTTGCTTTGCTTTGGTTTGCTTCACTTTACTTGCTTTGCTTTGCTTCACTTTGCTTAACTTTCTTTGCTTTGCCTTGCTTTACTTTACTTTGATTTGCTTCCTTTTAATTTGCCTCGCTTCACTTTGCTTCACTTTACTTTGTTTGCTTTGCCTTGCCTGGCTTTGCTTTACTTTGCCTTTCTTCAGTTTCCCTTGTTTTGCTTCACTTTCCTTTGCTTTACTTTGATTCACTTTACTTCGTTTGCTTTGCTTTGCCTTCCTTTGCTTTGCTTTACTTTGCTTTCCTTTTCTTTGCCTGGCTTCAGTTTCCCTTGCTTTGCATCACTTTACTTTGCTTCACTTTGCCTTGCTTTACTACCCTTGTTGCCCATTACTACTTGCCTTGCTTCAAGCAACAGAGAGGACAGAACACCTTACACACTGGCTTAAATGTCACTGCCACACACACATACACACACACCCACACACACGCTTGTGTGTGATGTTCGGCTGAACAATGAACTGTACAGTATAATGAAGTGTGACTTAATTTACCTGTTGGGATGGGTGTTCTGCATTGGTGCACATCAATTACTTAATGCACTCTTTCTTTCTCTCTCTCTCATTCTCTCTCTCTCACACACATACACACTTTGTCTTTCTCTCACACTATCCGTTAATGCATTAATGTGTTAATGCATTTAATTATGACTGATAACAACTCAGCGATACTCACTCTAAAGCTCTCATAGTGTGTGTGTGTGTGTGTGTGGGTTGGTTGATATGAGGACTGGTTCTGTGTATGGTACTGTGTAGTGAAACTCGGACTCTAGATAAAGGTTTAGATATTAAACCTGTGGAGCAGTTTGTGTTTGCATGGGAATTTGGAGAATGTTGATTGGAGGTTGTGTAGGTCAAACCTTTAGTTAATTTTTAAAAGAAGAATGCAAGAGGGAAACGCAATCACCATAGAGAACAAAAAAACTCATTACACACATCCCAACACACACACACACACAACAAATTCTTATCTCTTTCCCACACTTTCACATACACTTCACTCTCTCTACATATTTCTCTTACTCTCTCTCTTCCCTCCATTTTCCTCTCTCTCTCTCTCTCTTTGTCTTGGGCTTATGTTTTAGTTCACCAGTGGACTAACTAAGAATATCCAGCTGACTACTTCAGAGTGAGTCTTTACTTTATTTTCTACCTACTTTCTTGAACACACACACACACACACACACACACACAGATATAATTGATATGGTGAGAATTGTGAGTTATAGTGCTAGTGTAATGGTAGACATCTGGTATGATGGTGCATAGCGCAGTGTGTGCGGTGAGTAAACCTCCCTCCCAGTACCTTAAAAGATGAGCTGGTAGCTGGTTAGAAATGCTAGCACCTGTGGGGTTGTAGCTCCCTGGACAGTGTGCCACTCGCCTCCCAATCCAAGGTGCTTCAAGTTACAGGTTCGAGTCCAGGAATGTGCAGGGAACCATGAACCATGTGGTCGGTCAAACACAACGCAGCTTACACCACACACACACACTAAAGTTATGCAGAAGGGATGTTCACTGGATTGCGTCTCTCTTCCTTCTCCATCAGCGGTGTGGATGCTGCATGTTTTAATGAGAGATGAAACGGAAACATAAAACAGATTTTCTCTGGCACACAGGTGTGTGTGTGTGTGTGTGTGTGTACTGTATGTGTGTGTGTGTCCATACAAAGAACGATATGAACAAAGGACCAATATGCTTACACATACAGACATACAAGTGCACACACACACACACATCCAAAGAGCCTGACCAGTATGTGGAGCCCCAAACACACAAAGCCTTGGCTGTCTACACACACACACACACACAGTTGGACCAGTACCCGAGCCCCACACAGGCAAAGCCTTGGGTGTCTGCTCATTAGTGCTATCTGTCGCAATAATTGTGAGGAAGGTAAATAATTGGACTCATTGGGTTTGATGCAACTGCTTCCTTGGTTGTCTCCGCTTACTTGATTAGCGTGTGTGCGTGTGCGTGCGTGTACTTCCTTGGTTGTCTCCGCTTACTTGATTTGTGTGTGTGTGTGTGCATTGTTGTTTTTGTGTAAGTCTTTATGGTTGTTTGTGTGCACGGGTGTGTGTGTTAGTTTATCCCTGTGTGAGTGTGTATGTGTCTGTGCCTGTGTTAGTGTGTTTGTGTGTGTGTGTGTGTTTGTGTTTTGTTTCCTCTGATTAGTAAGCTAATTGCATTTCTGCGCCTCGATCGTCCATGTGTGGCATTTTGCTTGTGTACTTCCACACCATCTGCGAGAGCAAACTCACACACACAAACACACACACACACACACAAACACACACACACACACACAACTCGAACGCAGCTACAGCCATCATCTTAATTACCAGCATCAGCATCCTGGGGCCTGACAAACATGTAGACAAGGCTCTCACACACACACACACACACACACACACACACACACAAGAAAAGAGAGTTACACACATCAGTGGCTCTTGCTAGCAACCCTCTCAGCTCTGAACTAAAGGTGAGAAAATCACTCTGATTTACAGGTAACTCAGCTGTTAGCCTCAGGCTCTCTCTTCCTCGCTCTCTCTCACACACACACACACAAACACAGAGAAGAGCTAGGACATTTAAACTGTTGCCTCCTTCACAGAGGTGTGTGTGTGCATGCACATGCACAATCTCAATCTCGTGTACCTATTGTGGAGTGGTGTTACCCCATATGAAAGGGGCAGTTCTGTTTTCTATGTGACTGCGAGTATGTGTGTAAATGCATGTGGTGTATGTCTGGGTGTGTGTGTGTGCATGTATGTGTGTAGGTGTTTGTGTGTGATTGTTTGTTTGTGTGTGAGACTGAAAATGTATGTCTCTGTGATGTATGTCTGGGTGTATCTTAAAAGTGAGAGAACAGGGTATTCAGGCTCAAAATATGTAAATATGTGTGTAAGACAAAATGCTCTTCTCAACTATGTGTGTGTGTATGTGTGTGTTTGTGTGTGTGTGTGTGTGTGTGTGTGTGAGCACACATGCGAGAGTGACCAGAGGAGCTAAGCTGCTTCATTAATGGGAACATTGTTCTCAGCATTGATTTGTCTGAGGCATTACTCTCTGTCCCCTGGCTAGAGAACAGAACATGCAATCAGTGTGTGACTCCACTATACCCTGCAGCTCTAGACACACACATACACACACACACACACACTCACTCCACACTACAGATATACAGGTAGGTTCATGATCAGGGTAAGCGTTTGACATTATCCGCATACATGTCACGTGTACCTCAAAATATGTTATTATGTTGGAAAACTGTAGCCTATATTATTATTAATGAGTGGACTTAGCCACACCCTAGACAACTGGGAAAATTGCATTATTATTAGTGAGTGCAGGGATTAAAGTAAAAAAAAATCCTGAGCCTGAACTTTTTTTTTATGTGGGTGGTGGGTCATCCTGTGGCAGCCCCAAACCATAGGACTGCAGGACATCTTTTAATTCTAGCAAAAGTGCTGAGTCATTGGCTATATTCATTTTCCTGCTCGCCAGGTGTTGCATTTTTACTGTATTCTCATCAAAAAAACGAACGAGGACATTGAGGACTTTGTCCATGTTCGTGTTGGTGGCTTCATCGACATTTAAGGAAAACATGCAGTTTTTTAGCTTTTTCAAAATACGTCTTTTAAACTCTGGTGTTATGCCGTGTGTGTTCAAATAGCTGGCATGCTGATTAGATATTGACAGTTTAGTCCAGGGGTGTCATTGGGTTTTGAAAATTGGCCGGCGGGACACACAACAAAAAATAATGTGTGTTTAATGTGTGTACATATATTTTTAAGTATATATATATTTTATATAATTTAAATGACAAAGTAATTTTGTTGTAGAAAATTAATTTCTTAAGAAATACTGTTAATTTTATGTTGTTTAATTAATTTATAAATGGTGCACTGTCACTTTAAGACTCTTTTGCCAGCTCCACTCAATAGCCTATGGCTAGTGCTGTGCCTATGGCTCGTGCCCTCTCACAGTTTATAAGTGGACAGTAGTGGGAACTACTGTTGCCATCGCGATTTCCTTTGAAAAGTTTCTTATTTAAAAAGTAGATATCAATTATCAACAATGACAAGCCAGCTGGAACCTGCCGCGCTCTCTCCCTCTCGTGCATGCACGCTCAAATGCGTCAATTAAATGGAGTAGCATAACGTAGTTAGATCTGCTGCAAAGGAGATACTATGTATCTCGATGTAACAAGCTGTTTTGACATTGACATTGCACTCGCTCTCTAAGAAGAGTGTAAAGCAGTTTGCAGTAGCCTAAAGTTACTCACAACGGAAAAAAATAGCGAGCAGCCTATGATAACCTAATTAAATACTCGGCAGGCCGGATTAAAGTGCGTGGTGGGGCGGATCTATGATAGCTAATAAATGCTTGGCGGGCCAGGTTAAAGTGCGTGGCAGGCCGCAGTTTGTCAAAGCAATTTTGTCTTCAGCTATTTTTTTGCATAAATTCACCAGGGGTTGGGTAAGCTTGAAAGACACACACACGGTCAGTTATTGATGCCCGGTACATCAGCTGTGGTTGTTGCTCCCGGCACTGCGTAGATGCCCGAGTAGAGAGACGTCTGCTCTGTGAGCGGGGTCTGACTCATGTTGTGGAAGCACTTTTCTGCCGCTAGTTGCATATACAGTACTAGCTTTCTCAAGCAGAGTGCAGAAGCAAGCACCTGGTTCTCTCAACTATTTACACCAGCTACTAAAAGGCTTACTGTCCTTCGCTATTTCTTCTATCCATGCCCAGCGCCATTTTTAATCCTTTATCAACTAGGAGGGCATCTTCCCCAGGATTCATGAATCTACTCATCTTACTCTCCTTCGATGAGACGTCTCTCTACTCGGGCATACGCAGAGCGATAGCGAAATATGACTCGATTGAAGCATGTTTTCCCCAGACCCGCCCCATTCTACTTCTGATTGGCTAATATGTTAGTTTGAGAGCGGGAGAGTTGTGCTCCTTTCATATCATTTGCAGACAAACGCATACACTTGAAAGCGATGGGGATGATATCGAAAGTCTTTTTTAAAATATAAGATTTATTTTTTTCGCAGCCAAACGCTGTACACCGGAAATCCGGCACGGTGCCGGAATACTTTAATCCCTGTGAGTGGAATCGTACTCACAATGCCCATAATGCATTGCGTGCCAGTAGTGCTAGTACTGCAGACCTTAAAAACACAACACCAAGGCAATACATGTTCCAATGAAAGCACATACTGTACCCTCGGCACCATATGGTTGCCATCTTTGGAGAAAAGCATTTCTGTTATTTCAATCTCTGTCATTTCAAACACACTCACTCTGTCTTAGTCAGTTGCTATGCTGTCTACTCAACAAGCTGCACGGGAAAGGTACCATAGTGCATGATAGGGAGTTGTAGCAGCTGTGTGAGACATTAAGTGTGTGAGTGATATCCCTCGGTCCAGAGAGAGAGAGCGAGAGTGAGGAGCTTAATCTGCAGGAGCTAGTCTGAGCTGTTCCCCTCTGTGTAATAAGCGAGCGAGAAGGCTAGCGCATGGAAGATAGCCTGAGCTGTTCCCCTCTGTGTAATAAGCGAGCGAGAAGGCTAATGTGCGGGAGCTAGTCTGAGCTGTTCCTCTGCTAAGTAAGTGAGCGAGGAGGTCTGCTAGTGCGCGCGAGCTAGCCTGAGCTCTCCCCCTGCAGTGAGTGAGCGAGTAAGCCTGAGCTGTTCCTCTGCACAGTGTGAGCAGGCAAGAAGATTAGCACGCTGGACTGAGCCTGAGCTGTTTCCCAATGCTGAGCTGTTCCTTTGCACAGTGAGCAGGCAAGAAGGTTAGCACACTGGACTGAGCCTGAGCTGTTCCCCACTGCTGAATGATTGATGGCAGCGTGAAAGTGGGGATTAGTCAGTGGCTCTGGGCCTTTGGTTACTCGAGGGCTGCCTGCCTGAGTGTGTGTGTGTGCCCCTGTGTTCCTGCCCGTCTGCGTGAGGAACGGATTGGATAGCAGCTCATCTCAGAAGGTGGGCCGCAGTAATGAAAAACTAAGAACACTTGAGGTGAGTGCTACTAGAGTTACACCCCCACAGATACACACAATTTCATGTGTGCACACACACATTCATAAACACACACACACACATTTATAAACACACATATACACCATTATAAACAGACACACATGCACACAAATACTCAAAGCATGCATTCACACACTCACACACACCTACACACATGAACGCACACACACACATACAGTATGCAAAAACACACACATACACACATTCATAAACACACACGCAGAGAGAGACACACATACACTCTCACACACACAAATACTTAAAGCATATGTATCCACACACACTTACATACACACACGCAGACTGAGACACACACACGGTTCTGGCTTGCTTCTTGGCCTGAGGCTGATTGTATTGCCAGTGTCCAGAGGGTTTCAGATGACCATTCATGAGGCTTGGCTCTGGGATGACCGGAGGAAGTGAGAGTTAAATTACTGTCAGAGGCAGACCGTGGGGAAGTCAACCGCCCATTTAAGGGTACAATAACATGATTGGCTGAAGTGTGTCGGTAAAAAGACCTGACTGGTTAATGAGGTTTTGAGTTACTTCACCTGTCTGGTCTGGGTCTGTTTCAAGTGAAAATGGACACTCATTGGTTGAAGTGGTTAGGTAAAGAAGCTGATTGGGTGATAAGGTTTTGAGTGACATCTCCCGTCCTGTGTATGTGTGGCTCCTGTAGTGTGTGTCCAAGAAGTGGGTGTGATCGTCCCCATGCCTCTGGTACACACACACACACACAAACACACACTGCTACACAGTCTCTGACACTGATGCTGGAGACAGTCAGTGCTGATGACTTCATTTAATGATTTATTGACAATTTAATTAGTGATCGCTATTTCCATAACACCAAAAAGGAAGACACTTAGTGTCATGTGGCATTTAGAGACAATTTGATCTACGATATATCATGATGTGTAACATGTTTAACAGAAGAGGAAAAAATATTCCTGAAAAGGTAAAAAGTGTTTGTATTTGTATTTATTAAATACATTGTGTCTGTTTTAAAAAACTGAGCAGATGAACCTGCCTTGCAATGTGCACAGTACCACAAACATGTATGGACTTAAAATGTGCAAATTAAGCTCACATAAAAAATAAATAAACAAATAAATGAATGCAAAAACTACACATTTCAGATCTTAAGCATAAATAACTTTATTTATGTAAACAAAAAAGAGTGTGAAAAAACACCATGCAACTGGTTAATATTAAACTGTTCAAATAGTCAAGTATTTCTACAGTGATTCTGTCTATTGGGGACTTGAGGTCTGCAGTGTCTTCATCTGTGTGCTGGCAGCAGTCCACCTGTATTTTGTTCCTATTTAAGTTCCTGTCCTCAGTAGCCTATCTTGTTCTTCAATGTGGCCTCTGCAAACCCTCTGCAGCAGCTCAGGAGACAACACCTCTAGGGTCAGCTCTTCCAGGTTGAAGCGGAGCTTTGCTACATTATCGAGTGGTTTCAGTTTCTCTCGCGCATTCATTCAACACACATGCATTGAATGAACGCCCATACCATTAGCACTTAATTTTATGCCTCTTTGTTTGATACCAAATTAGCATGTATTTCATCCTGATTGCGAAAACTTTTTTCTTTTTCTGTCAATCCGTGGTTCCTTTATAAATTGCGTTGCAAATTATCAGACGAGTGACAGAAGCACCGGGCATAATTTGACTCTGCGGCTCCGCAGACCAGCAGTCTTCTCGTCCATAGTTTGAGGCCATGCTGCATCCAAGCAAAGATTCTAGAGCAGGGCTTAAGGCGTTTAAAATCCGGACTGTCCATCCTAAATCCGGGTGTATGGCCACCCTAATCTCACACCAGTAGTAATCTTTCAAGCCCTGAAAGGCGCTAACATATCATGTGTGAGTGACACCCCTCTGGACAGTGAGCAACATGGCTAGCATGTGGGAGCTAGACTGTGCGTGCTGTTCTTCTGCACCGTGAACAACATGGCTAGCATGTGGCAGCTAGACTGTGCTGTTCTTCTGCACAGTGAACAACATGGCTAGCATGTGGCAGCTAGACTGTGCTGTTCTTCTGCACAGTGAGCACTATGGCTAGTATGTGGGAGCTACTGTAGATTGTGCTGTTCCTCTGTGCAGTGAGCAACATGGCTAGTATGGTATGTGGGAGCTAGCCTGTGCTGTTCCACTGCACAGTGAGCTACATGGCTAGGATGTGGCAGCTAGACTGTGCTGTTCTTCTGCACAGTGAGCAACATGGCTAGTATGTGGGAGCTAGATTGTGCTGTTCCTCTGTGCAGTGAGCAACATGGCTAGTATGGTATGTGGGAGCTAGATTGTGCTGTTCCTCTGTGCAGTGAGCAACATGGCTAGTATGGTATGTGGCAGCTAGATTGTGCTGTTCCTCTGTACAATGAGTAGGCGAGAAGGCTAAAGCGTTCATTTTATTGTAAACGTACTAATTACCAACCATTTCGTTCGGAAATTCTAAAACTATGTTTTTTAATACTTCAAAATAACATTTGATAAATTAACCTTACATTTTTCGGTAACACTTTACTTGATGGGTGAGTTCATAACACATTCATAACCCCTCGTGCGGGGCGTGTACCACTGCTACCCTATTTGCATACATTTCCGGGGACAGGAAATGGCCTCTCAGGAAGTACCTCCGTAATCAACCACCTTTGCCTTAGTATCTTTTCCCACACAGCAGCTCTGTGATCTGCCTTCTCCTCTGAGGCACTTCCTGTTCCCCTGACCAATCAGCTCACATACTGACCACACTCAACCAATAAGTGTAGCCCAAAGTGATGTCATCCCTCAGTGCTAATCAAGCCAATCAGAGGAACAAAGAGTTGTCATGGAGGCTCACACTTCTCATTAATATGTGTGTGTGTGTGTGTGTGAGAAAGAGAGAGAGTGAGTGACAGATTCATCATGAGAGTAAATATGAAGAGAAAATATGATCACCAGGTGTGACGATAGGAGTATGTGTGTGTGCGTTTGTGCCTCTTCTAATTCACCAGATAGTTTCACCATTTCCGGCTGCCATTTAGAGCCAGTGAACAGAGGGGGAGAGAGCAAAATAGCACTAAAAATACCATAACCACACACAAACGGGGCAGTCGTGGCCTACTGGTTAGGGCTTCAGGCTTGGAACCGAAGGGTTGCTGGTTCAATCCCCG
Organism: Alosa pseudoharengus; assembly: GCF_046254945.1. Lineage (NCBI taxonomy): Eukaryota > Metazoa > Chordata > Actinopteri > Clupeiformes > Clupeidae > Alosa > Alosa pseudoharengus. Next base: position 25,901,718 of record NW_027468565.1, on the reverse strand, counting down.
ACCAGTGGGAACGGCTAAAGTGCCCTTGAGGGGGTTAAATCACACAACGATGATGGTGTTTCAGCTGTAATAACCACTTCCGATAAATAATAGAAATCGTTTAGTATTTTGTATTACATTATTATATTACAATATAGGCTACTATAGAAATCTTTTAGTATTAATTAAGCCTAGTTCTTTTTTGTAAGAAACTGTTGCTCCAACGTTGTTGAAGGCCTATGTTGGAGTCTGCAGATGGCTGCTTTATGACCGAAGTTCAACTCATGGAAGAACTTTAGCCTGGCTAGTGGGGGATAACGACATAGGCAATCGCGTTATTTTACTGGGCTATTTATTATATGTTTCGTTGGTTTCTTGTTAAGATTGTTGATAAAAGCCTGTTAAAACAAGCTTCCATAAGCCTATAGGCTATAGCCTAGGCATTTGGTCTGACTTGTCTTGGGCCCATTTCTCCGACGCTCCATTTGGTATTGGATATGTATTTATATTTCCATAGCCTGCAATGATAATGAACAGGAATAGGGCATATTCCTGTAATAACCAATGTGAAACTGATTTGATCAGTGAGAAGACGCCTCATCTTGGCTGTTTCAAACAGGAAACTTCAGGATTCCCGACATATTAAACAAGGCAAAAATCCTAAAGACATATTGTATATTGCAGCGCTTAAAAAATGCATATATGATCTGCTTTCCTTGGGTTAGGCTAGTAGGCCTAGCCTACGCCTTCCATACCACCGCATTGCACAGAACTGTAGCCTCACGGTTTAAATGGGCTGATCAACACATGTTTAGGCCCTTTGAAACCAACATTAGGATACTTTTAATGCTAACCAAACAACAGATTTAGTTTAAGCATGAAGTAGACTATATTCTGTGGAGTCCATATAGTTTAGGCTACCTCCCATGAACAGAACAACAAAATAATCCAATCCATCCTAGCCTATCCAAATAAACTCATGCTGTTTCCCAACCAAGAATAGCATGGATATTTTAGGCTATGGAAACCGTAATATTTTGCACTTAGGCTATTCGCCTTATTCCTCCCTCTGTAGGGTTATCTAACCTAACAGACTGTGGTCTGTTGGTTAGGAAGTCCAGAATCCAGTTACAGAGGGAGGTATTGATGCCCAGTTCACTGAGTTTGGTGATCAGTTTGGAGGGGATGATGGTGTTGAATGCTAAACTGAAGTCAATGAACAGCATTCTCACATAGGTGTTGCGATTTTCAAAGTGGGACAGGGCAGAGTGAAGTGCCATAGATGGCATCCTCCGTGCTCCTGTTCTGACGGTAGGCGAATTGGAAGGGGTCCAGTGAGGGTGGTAAGCAGGTCTTGAGGTGGGCCAGGACCAGCCTCTCGAAGCACTTCATGATGATGGGGGGTGAGGGAATGACGGGGATACCCTCAGGACCAGCAGCCTTTCGTGCATTAGTCCTGCTCAGTGCCGCACACACGTCGGTGGGGGAGAGTGTGAGGGGCTCATGCTCTGCAGAGACCACAGCCTTGATGGCCACCTTCTTGTTGTCTGTTGACTGTCTAAGCGGCCACAGAAGTGGCAAGGAGGCATCGGTGGTATGTGAGCATGGGTGTTTCTGTGTTTGTGGGGGATTTTGTGTATGTGTGTGCGTGTTTGTGTTTATGTGTGTGGGCGTGTGTGTCTATGTATGACAAGCATCCATTACATAGTGTGTGTGTGTGAATGTGCACCTTACTCTATCCAATCCCAGCAGACCCAGAGGCGATCCCCTTTCCAGAGAGTCTGGCCAAATGATGACAGTATGACACACACACACACACACACACACACCGGGGAGGTCCTCGAAATACATCACTGAGTGTATTTGGTTTTATGGAGGGAGAACATGGTCAAGCAGATCCTCTTTCTCAGGAGTTCATGTTCATACACACACACACACACACACACACACACACACACACACACAGTATTTTTAATTGGAAAGAATACATAATCAAACACACATACACACAGATCCTCTTTCTCTCTGAGTTCATACACACAGGCACAAGTACAGCAAACACACAAAACACACACACTATGCAATGGATGCTTGTCATGCAGAGTCTGATTAATTCCAGAATTAATCAATCTCATTCACAGCCCTCGCTAGGATGGGTGTTTGTCTTTACATTGACTTTGAACTGAATTTCAAGGTGGAAGAAATAACACTTGCCTGAGTCCTGGCTGAAAGAGAGTCTCTTTTCACTTTTTTATGAGAGCCTTGATGGATATGCAGATTGTGATGTAAACTATGCTCATTTAATTGTAACCCAGGAATGTACCCAGCATGCAACACACACACACACGTTTGTTGGTATTTTATGCCCCCAACGTTGTCTTCAAGGCAGCACTGCCTGGAAGGCGCTATGGTTAGGCATGGGTTAAGGTTAGGGTTAGGTTTAGGATTAGATGCCTTTAAGTCAGCGGTGGCAGCGCTGCCTGGAAGACAACATTGAGGGCATAAAACACCATTGAGCACACACACACACACCCCTCATAATGATAGTTAGATTTGCTTGAAGAACCAGTAGTAGAAGGCCAGATCAGGAATGGATTACTGAAGGGGCCCTGAAGCCCAAGCCTCTGCGTGAAGTCCCTACTATGTTCTTAACCCCTGATATCTGAATAGGGCCCCTTAAGGGGATTTGATGATGAGCTGCGACGTTCTAAAACCTTGCAACTGCGACTAGACGTGGTGAATGCTTTGCAACAGCTGGCAACACAGTGCCACATTTAATTCACACCGCTGCAACTCTTTTTGCAACGGTTTCGTCTCGTCGCAAATCTTTGATGTGAGTTGGGCCTTAGTCGAATAACACAGGTGTGATATGTCACAATAGGGCCCCTCAATCACATACCATGTTGTGTTATTCAACCGTGATATCAGAATGGGGCCCCTCAGTCAAATAACACAGGTGTATATGTGCGATGATAAGTGTGGACAAAAGACTGTTTCAGTTCCGAAATGCAATCTTATGCCTGGACTAAGATTGTGTCTTTTTTTATGAAAAAGGAATAGTGTGGATGTAGCCTATTCAGTGTGTGTGTGTGTGTGTGTGTGAGTGAGAGATGCCTCCACTGTGGTTTGAGGATGGCACAACTGTTATTCCTTATGTTTTAGGAAGGTCACCCTGGCTGTGATCGTACCAGAGGGAGACGTCAGTCACACACACGCACACATACTCACACACACGCACACACACACACACACATTACCTTCATCCCCTCCCTATGTCTCTTGGAGAAGAGTGTGTGCTGTGTCCCTCAACTCCTGAACCCCAAATTGAGCGGTATGATTCAATACCTCTCTTTCTTTCTTTCTTTCTTTTTTCTCCTCTCTCTCTCTCTTCTCTCTCTATCTCTTTCACATTCTGGACCAGAGGCAGTGTTTGTGTGTGTGTGTGTGTGTGTTGTGATCTGTGTGTGTGAGAGAGAAAGAGAGGGCTTAATCACATTCATTAGACAGATGATTGGAACCTAAGGAGCGTGCGGCCTCCCTGTTTCACATGGAGGAAAGCATGCAGACCATGGCGTGTGTGTGTGTGTGTGTGTGTGTGTGTGTGCGTGTGTGTGTGTTTGGCTTTTGCCTGGGCCACTGAATTTCACACTCTCTCTTTCTGTCATTCTCTTCCACTATCTCTTTCATCAGCCTCCCTCATCTCTCTCTATCCCACCTTCTCTCTCTCTATCTCTCTGTCCCTTCTCCCCCCCGCCCCATGTGTATCTCATTGTTAATGTGAATAGCATACAGTTCCTGATTGGTTGATTACAAGTCCTGTTTTGGTCTCCTAATTTGCATTACATTAGAGGTGTGAATGTGAGTGTGTGTGTGCGTGTGTGTGTGTGTGTGCACGCGTCTGTGCGTGTGTGCATGCGTGTGAGTGTACGTTGTGCCTGTGTCTCCGACCCCATATTTTCTTAATGTCATTTCAAGTCATGTCATGTCATGATTGTGGTTCGATACTCTCCACTCTGCTCTCTCTCTCTCTCTCTCTCACACACACACACACCACACACATAAGTACACCCACACACTCACACACACACACACACACTCACACACATAGGTACTGTACACCCACACACTCACACACACCACACACATAGGTACACCCACACACTCACACACCACACACATAGGTATACCCACACACTCACACACACACACACACCACACACATAGGTACACCCACACACTCACACATACTGTAGGTACACCCACACACTCACACACACACACACCACACACATAGGTACACTCACACACCACACACACACCACACACATAGGTACACTCACACACACACACATAGGTACACTCACACACACACACACACCACACACATAGGTACACCCACACACTCACACACATACAGTAGGTACACCCACACACACACACACATAGGTACGCCCACACACTCACACACACAGAAATATATCCGTCAGATATACATCTCCCCTGTGTCCATGGGATCACACAGACGGATTAAAATAGATTAGCTGTGTGTGTGAGCGTGTGTGTGTGTGGATCAGTGAGCTCAGTCTCTTTGGCAACACTCTGCTGGCCCAGCAGGACACTTATCTCTTACACACACACACACACACACACACACACACACACACCCACACTCACACTGTCTCACACACACACACACACACACACACAAGCAAGCAAACATGAATGCACATACTGTACACATAAGAGGCTGGTCATTTCAGTTGTCCTTCTGATGTTGTATATGCCTATATGTCTATAACATATGTACACACACACACACACACAGACACACACACACTCATACTGTCACACACGCACACACACACAGAGACACACACACAGGCAGCATCCCCAGAGTTCTTTATCCCTAGTATAACAGGTACTCAGTGGTTGAGAGGGGATTTGTTTGGGACCAGAGTGTTTGACACAGGCCGGCACTGGCCCCAAGAGTG
>NW_027468565.1:25864248-25891748 GCF_046254945.1 Alosa pseudoharengus | reverse complement strand
ATCTGCCACTTTCAGCTCCCGCGACAGGCAGTTTGCGCTTTTACATCATTGCGGCCTGTTTGTACATACCTCACAATGATTTTACAAGCACATTGCGAAACAAATAAGCCTGAAGTGGGCGCAAAAGCGTTAGTACATCTGGCCCTGTGTGTCTGCTCCATTTCTCTCTGGTTGAGTGTGTGTGTGTTTGAATGTGTGTGTGTGTGTGTGTGTGTTTGTGACCCTCTCTCTGTGTCTGCTCCATCTCTATCTGGTTGAGTGTGTGTGTGTGTGTGCCTCTCTGTGCTCCATCTCTATCTGTTTGGTGATGATATGTCTACACCTTCATGTCAGTCTGCCTCTCTATCACAGATGGTCATCCTGTTTACATCTGTGTGTGTGTGTGTGTGTGTGTGTGTCTCCCTGAATCTCCCTGTATGTCTGTCTGTCTGTCTCTATTCATCTGTCTTTCTGCATTTCTCTGAATTTCTGTGTGTCTGCCTCTCTACAACTCTCTAAAACTATCTGGTGTGTGTGTGTGTGAGTGTGTGTGTGTGTGTGGCCTCCTCCTCCTTACACACTTGAAACATAGCTCTTGGGTGTCTTTAATCGCCTTCCTTCATGATCAGCAGCCAGGGGTCACACACACATACAGTACACACACACACACACACACACACAGCAGAAGTGACTCATCCTCCTGCGTCGTTCTGCCTGTTGTTCAGTCTTTAGATGTCTGATGTGCTCTGTGGTTCACACACACAAACACACACACACACACACACACACACACACACACACACACACACACACACACACACACTCACATGCAGACTCACTGCGGACCCCTGGCAGGGTGGAAGCCCCATAGTAATCTCATTAGGTGCCATTATATTGGTGCCAGTTGCTGCTTCCAGCCACACTTCCACTACTTCTGCTGCTACATCTGCTGCGTCACTCACAGGCCTGAAATCAGCTGCTCTGACGTGTGTGTGTGTGTGTGTGTGTGTGTGTGTGTGTGGACCCACTGGGAGGCTGAGCTTTCAGCTGACTCCAGATCAGTCTGAGGGGAACAGACCGCCTCTGTGCTGCTTCAGTGCACAGAAAACTTCTTAATGAACATACACACACACACACACACATACACAGACAGACAGACACACACACACTACCAGAAAGTACAGACATACACACACACACAGACAAGTCCTGTCTTGTGTGAGAGGGCTAATTGGCTGGAAGGGAGAGGGGTAGTTTTGGATGTTTCAGGCTGGTGCTTCTCTTGCCCCATTCCCCATTCAGATGCTCTCCACTGCCATGCTCTCTGTGTCTCTCTCTCTCACACACACACACACTCTCTCTCTCTCTCTTACACTCCCTATCTCTCTCTTCCTCTCACTCACTCTCTCTCTCTCTCCCTCTCTCACACACACATACACACACTCACTTTGCTGTCATGCTCTCTTTCTCTCTTTCTCTCTTACACTCTCTCTCACTCACTCTCTCTTCCTCTCACTCTCTCTCTCACACACACACACACTAACTTGCTGCCATGCCCTCTCTCTCTCTCTCTCTCTCTCTCTCTCTCAAACTCTAATTCAAATTCCAAATTGCCTTACTAGCATGATTGGTTAAGTAAGTAAGTATAAGTAAGTATATATACTCTTTTGATCCCGTGAGGGAAATTTGGTCTCTGCATTTATCCCAATCCGTGAATTAGTGAAACACACTCAGCACAAAGTGAACACACAGTGAGGTGAAGCACACACTAATCCCGGCGCAGTGAGCTGCCTGCAACAACAGCGGCGCTTGGGGTTACAAGTCCGAATCGCTAACCAGTAGGCCACGGCTGCCCCTCTGGTTGAGTACAGGGGTGCCAATAACACACAAGAACTCATAACAAGACCATTTGAGGGGGGAGGGGGGGTATCAATGTGGTGGGTGGATGTATAGAACATAGAATTTACAGCAGTAATTGTGTGTGTGTGTCCATGTATGTATGTGTGTGTGTGTGTGAGTGTGTGTCTGTGCTTGAGGTTCATGTCTGTGTGTGTGTGTGTGTGTGTGTGTGTGTGTGTGTGTGTGCATGTGTGTATGTATGTGTGTGTGAGTCTGTGCTTGAGGTTCATGTCCGTGCGTGTGTGTGTGTGAGTGTGTGTGTGTGCATGTGTGTGTGTGTGTGTGTGCATCACTAGCGTAGTCAGAATTTACAGTCTGGGTGGGCCCAGAGAAAATTGTTCTTCAATTCTTCAAAATCAGGTGGGCCATGCCCAAATTGCAGCTGTTACCAAAATAAGCCATTACAACTATGCTTACCACATATAACACAAGCCTTATATATATAATCACTAGCAATGTTACAAGCATAGACTGCCATAAGAAGACCATTGCACTGACACAGCGGCCACATAGACACACACACAGTGGCGCATACACAGCGCAGCTGACGAACGCAATGCAACAGCATCCCACCAGCAGTGGATGGTGGACAGAAAGTTTAATGAAGACTTTGAACAAAGCGGCTCAGCGGCCACACAAACCACACATGAAATAGGCTAGGAACAGTAGCCTATAGGCTATTAGCATACATAGTCTGAAAACATAAAGGGGCTTAGCCTACGTTTTATGATTACAGCACAAGACGACTTGGTGTTAAAGACTGCAATGATTACTAACCTAACGATGCAGTTAATTATCTTTCAAAGGATAGCAGGGCCGATTCAAAGTGGAAAAAAGTAATGCAACAGTTAGCCTAGGTCCGAGTTGTAACTATCAGGTGATTTGCCCGCCAACTTCCTCTTTCAGGCCCAAATTAACGTTAGACCTGTTCGTTCAATCATGTTTGAGATTGATGGCTCCTGAACAACTGAATTATCTGCCTTCGACACACAACGTTTTTGAGACAACCTTTAATCAATCAGTTTCATTTCAACGCCCTCTAGCAACTAGCAAGCAGGAAGTAACATTCTGTGTCCCCCTGTTCAATGTGCTCTGACTGAAAGCGGGGGGGGGGGGGGTGACTTATGATCATCAGATGAGAAAACGAGTCAAACAACAAGAATTGTTTTGTTTTTTATTTGTAAAGTAGTCAGATTGAAAACGAATTCATTGATGGCCCACTCACGAGTCAACCTGATATTTCACTGGGTGATCAATTAAAAATGAAGGCTTCCTGATTGGATGGGCCGGACTGACAAGTGGGTGGGCCGAGGTCCATACAGGTTCACCCGTAGCTACGCTGTGTGTGTGTGTGTGTGTGTGTCTGTGTTTGTCTGTGCTTGGGGTTCATGTCAGTATGCTGTTAGCACTTTAAGGACACACACACACACATCTTCTGTTGGGATATGCTTCATTTTTTTGTCTTCTCAGTGTGTGTGTGTGTGTGTGTGTGTGTGTGTTTTAATGATAAAATCACGAAGTACCAACCCATACAGACAAAACTATGTGAACTAGGCTATCAATGCAAGCTAGTGGTGTTGATCTTTGGCAGCTTGGGGCATGTCCACAACCTTGTTTTCAGTGGGTTAAGGCTGGCAGGGCTCTCCAGCAGAAAAAAAAACAGCTAGCAAAGTTTTGCTCCATATCTGCAGTTATAGGCAGCCTTGCAGTATGGCACAGGAGATGTTTTTTGTACCCCTGAATACCATTGAGTGACAAAGCCCTATCTTATCTCTTGAAATATTTGAATCCTGTCTGGTGTAATATGATTTGTGGATTTAAATAAAGAATTAAAATGTGTGTCCTTAGTGCTGCGTTAAGGCACACACACACACACACACACAACCAGGACCTCTGGGGCTTCATATGCTTTTCTTTTCTTGTTGCCAAGGCAACTTTGTTCTGGGGCTTGTTCCCTCTTCTCCCCAATATTGCCTTTAGTGTGTGAGTGTGTGTATGTATGTGTGTGTGTGTGTGTGTGTGTGTGTGTGTGTGTGTATGTATGTGTGTGTTTCTTCTTTGATTCAGAGATGTACTCGGTAATAGCAGTTTGTTTTTTCATAAGCGGTTTTCAGTGAGGATGAACTCATCAGACAGAGTGTTTACTTTGGTCCTGGTGTGTGTGTGTGTGTGTGTGTGTATTTGTGTGTGTGTGTGTGTGTGTGTGTGTGTGTATTTGTGTGTGTGTGTGTGTGTGTGTGTGTGTGTGTGTATGTATGAGTGAGTAGGTCCATATGAGTGTTTGTGTAAAGTCTGGGTAAGATATTGTATTCATGTGGAAGATGTTAAAAATATATGAAAAATGCCATGGCAATCACAGAATTAGTTAAAAAAAATCTACCAACTGCTGTTTGCCCTTTATATTTTGTATGTTATTAATGTATGGTAATATCATGTTTATTATGAGTGATACTGTGTGTGTGTGTGTGTGTGTGTGTGTGTGTGCGTGCACATGTGTGTGTGTGTGTGTGTGTGTGTGTGTGCACATGTGTACTAAGTAGGGTTGGGTATCGTTTGGGTTTTATCCGATACCGGTGCTAAATCAATACTTTTAAAACGGTGCCGGTGCCGAAACGGTGCCTGAACCGGTACTTTGTTTTTAAAATGTTTTAAATTAAAATGGTCTAAAGCATGAATTGCTTTTTTTTATTGATGAGACAAATTTGAACATGAAATTGAACTGTTATATTCAATTTACTATCAATATCTCATTGTTCCTACGAATAATACATTTAAATGTTAAAACAGCTTGCCATGCATGCACACACAATGGCAAGCTCTGCTTTCAAGTTTACCCAGTGTAGGCGAATTGCCATAAGGTATGTTAAAACCGCTTGTATTAAAACTGCCAGGTCATGGACAACGGCATTTGCAAGCAAGCTAATCTTACAGGGACTCTACTTTTCAGTTAATTCAGTGTGTTCCCAAATGCTTCAAGAAATTTCATGTCTTAACCCATAACACGCAGTAGTTTTGAACATGCTAGGCTACATGTCGGTGTTAAAGAGTTTAGATTCCCAGCGCTAGCCTAGTAGGCATTTTAACAGCAACTATGGCTATGCGCTAACACCAGTCAGCTGAGTTTAATTAGCGATTAAGTACAGAGATGGTTAGCCTCTTTGACAGCTCAGTGACATCTGGGTATGTAACCTACATATTTATGTTTTTGCCAGCTAACTTTTAACATGATCTTCATATTCATTGTGATGCTATATGGGCCTGCACATGAAAGATTAATATCATGCCATTATGTTGTTTAACACACCGTGAAATAAAGTTTTCACCTTACAACTTTGCTGATAACATTTCAAATAAATGTCAGTTAGCGCATTAGCAAGGGTATTGTGTAACGTATAGGCTAGCCTAATGTTGATGTTTCATAGCCTTTTGCTTGTGTGTAGTTAGGCCCACTGCTAGATTTTGACAGGAGCTCGCGATATCGCTTTAAAGTAAGCTACTTAAGCTCACGCAAGCTGTCAAACACTGTCCACTGGCCTATGTGGTGCACCCCTCTGGTTTATACACCCGTGTTTATCATATGTTAGCTAACTGTATCTGGATGTGTTGCTATCAGAGCAATTTAGAGATGGCGCATGACATGCAGTGATGCCTCGTATAAAAAATTCTTTTTTAAAAACGCAATTTAAGCACCGAAATGAGGCACCGAAATCCACGTTGTTATTCGATGCAGTTACTACCGTTTGCGTCGGCACCGGTGCCATATTAAAACCGTGTTTCGGTGTCCAACCCTAGTACTAAGGCAATCACCCTGCAATCAGGGTGTCTAGGGCAGTGACATTCGTAATGAAGAGCAATTAAGTAATCAGGTCAACTTTTGCCAGGTTCTACAATTGACCGATCCCAAGCCCCGCCCCCTTTTACTATGTCACAATGAGGACTTCAGAGGACCTCGGTCAACTTTTTCTTGTGTCCATTCTGTATGACAATACGCCGGTGCTATAATGCTATAATGCTTCTTTTGCGAGTAGCAAAACTAACTAAATAACTAAAGAGCCCAAAAAGGTTAAAATATATGCCTGGGGTACTTGTAGAAGTGACATCTGATATCCTGACTGTGTGAAACGTCACGTCAATTCAACCAGGGCCCACGCACTTAGGTCTCAAAAAATTCTGAAAAAATTACCAGGTGTGCCTATGTTATCCAGAAGCAGTGTTGTGTGTAACGCGTTACAAAGTAACGGGTTACAGTAACGTAACTACTTTTTCGAGTAAAAAGTAGTGTAACGCGCTACTACTGAAAATTTGGTAACGTAACGTAGTTCCTTTTTCATATCGGCGCAACGTTACTTTTCCCAGAGACAGATTTGACAGCGACGCTGCTTTCTCAGCTGCGCGCTTGCGCAATAGGCACGATCTCAGCAGCCTACGTGACAGAGGCTGGTAGCATGAAGTGCAATCATAGCTCCACACGGTACGTGACCGAGGCTGGTGGCAATGAAGAGCAATCATAGCAAGCGAGACGCAGCCAACGCTAACTTCTGAGGGATGGAGGTATTCACATTACTTTAAACTCGTTGAAACTAAGGGGAGGGATGTGAGTGTTAGTTGTAGCCTACACTGTGCCCTGATTTTGTCCACTGCCGTGAACTCATCTGCCAGCAGTGTTGGGGAGTAACGGAATACATGTACCGGCGTTACGTATTCAGAATACAAATTATGAGTAACTGTATTCCGATACAGTTACAAGTTAAATAGTTGGTATTTAGAATACAGTTACATTGTTGAAATCAATGGATTACATGACGATACTTCTCTGTTTCATAAGTTTGTTCACTCACTAAATAAATTAAGGCAAGTCCATTTCCCAGAAGCTCCTGAAAGCAATCTATGATGAAATTGTTTACATGTTTAAATCCAAGCCCCGCCGTCTTGCACTAGCCTCAAAGCGCAGCCAGCGCGCATTATGGACGCGTCATATCGGAGACCCTGAAATGACTGTTTGCACAGCAAATTACGAGTAAAGTAAGTGGAGGTAACTCCTGTTCCTCACTGATCGTGGTTCCTGATGTCTGTTCAAAGGATATTTTCCCAAGTATTAATAGCTCAGGCTACTTCGGCCAATCGGTTACACAGTTTGCTAAGCAATAAGCAAAGCCTAGTTCACGTGTTGATTTAGACCTATAGGCAATAAAACCAATCTCTAAAATAGGCACTGCATTCTAAGTTGTTTATTCTAACTTAAAATAGCTTTATGGATTATTATTTTTTCTAATTAGATCTACATTTACGTTTTAAAATGAATTATATGGTGCAGCCTCTGAAGAATTATTCTTGCGAGTAGGCCTAGCATATTTTAACGTGCGGTTTTTGATTACGCGATCACGTTCATTTTGAGAGCACTGATATACAGTAGCCCATAGTGTTTACATGTACAGGTCATTTGCGTTCCACCAGTCATATGCGCCCCTCACTTGTACTGGGTTGATGCCACCGAAAAATCTCACAGGCACACCTTAATTATAATTTCTGGCTACGCCCTTAAAGTAGCCTATTTATTTTGTTTGTTTTAATTAGCCTAGTCGCCTGCTGTAGTTTTAGTGGTCACCTTGCTATTTTAAAGTTGTATCAGGTAGCTTAGGCCTAGTTGACTTTACATTCTCCTATGTGGGCCTAACACAGCCATTTGGAACAGATGAACACACCAGAATAGGCCTGTTTAGTAGGCCTAAGCAGGATTTGATGGCCACATTCCAATGCAATTCAATGCGGAAGTAATCTAAGTATTCAGAATACGTTACTCAGATTGAGTAACGTAACGGAATACGTTACAGATTACATTTTTGGGCATGTATTCTGTATTCTGTAACGGAATACGTTTTGAAAGTAACCCTCCCAACACTGTCTGCCAGCCTATTGATACGATTTGCACTAGCTTTGCACCAAATTTCGGAGGAGCGCCTGTTTAATGAAAGAGTATAAGGCTATAAAATAAGCCCTCATATATTTTGTGTTCACCTATATGCCCAAGATGTGTGGAGGCTATGTTATTTGATATTGTTTCATAGGGCTTTAGTGGTGGTGTTGAAGCCTATAAGCCCAATGTTTTCTTGTCAAGTGCTCTGTTTGTGGCATTTTTTATAATAAAGAGCACAAAAGAAATACGTGTTATGTTCTCCATAGTAGAACTTTATGTAGGCCTACACATTTAGGAACAGATATTGGGTTCTGCCTAAAGTCGAGCAACATAAAAGTAACATAAAAGTAACGAGTAACGTAAAAAGTTACTTTCCATAGAGGGTAACTAAGTAAAGTAACAGGTTATTTTTTTGAGAAGTAACGAGTAACGGGCAAACACTACTTTTTAAAAGTAACTTCCCCAACACTGTCCAGGAGACACACTGTAAAATGACTTTTATGTAAGATCAATACTTTCCAAGATACAGCCAGTTTTACAGGGGGAGGGGGGTGTCGATTTTGTTCAGCCTCTTTTTTTTGTCAAAGTTCACAAGCCCATAGCACAAGAACTAAACCATGTAGGAGGCTCAAATTGTGCATGCTGGTACATAAATAGGAATAGTAGGTAGCAAAATCGTCACATTTGGTCTGGATGATCCTGCATGGTCATAGCTGTCCCTCAAAGTTGATCAAAATGTTATTGGAGTTTTTGGCTGGGCTCTGTTTAGGCCTTCAGAAGACATATTTGTACTCAACATAGGCTCTTAATTTATTTCCCTTAAGTAGAAACAATCTCACAAAAAGCAATGAACAGAACATAAATTCCTTCAGGGTCTGAACAGCAGACCTCACAAGTCTGTCATTTTGGTTCTCATTTTCAGCCTTGTGGGAATATACAAATATTTTTTTATATTGTTTCCTTCACTCTCCATGATCCCTTCTTTTTAAAGACACCAATTTGACTTGTCTTATGCAAATATTTATTTTTTATTTTCCACCCTGAACATGGGAAAAATGCACCATTGAGATCAATATGTTTTGTGTAGAGTTACCACAGTGCCACCTGTGGTTGTATAGAGTAACCTGTGGTAACTCTATACAAAACATATTGATCTCAATGGTGCATTTTGCCCATGTTCAGGGTGGAAAAAGAAAGATTTGCATAAGACAAGTCAAATTGGTGTTTTTAAAAAGAAGGGATCATGGAGAATAAAGAAAAAATATTTAAAAAATCTTTGTATATTCCCACAAGGTGTTTGGATGCTCTGAAAATGAGAACCAAAATGATTTTTCAGACTTGTGAGGTCTACTGTTCAGACCCTGAAGGGATTTATTTTCTGTTCATTGCTTTTTGTGAGATTGTTTCTACTTATCTCAGTAAGGGAAATAAATCAAGAGCCTATGTCGAGTACAAATATGTCTTCTGAAGGCCTAAACAGATCCCAGCCAAAAACTTCAATACAATTTTGATCAACTTTGAGGGACAGCTATGACCATGCAAGATAATCCAGACCAAACGTGACAATTTTGCTATACATACTATTCCTATTGATGTACCAGCATGCAAAATTTGAGCCTCCTGATTTAGTTTTTTGTGCTTTGGGCTTGTGAACTTTGATAAAAAAAGAGGCCGAACAAAATCAACACCCCCCTCCCCCTGTAGAACTGGCTGTATCTTGGAAGTATTGATTTACTTAAAAGTAATTTTACAGTGTGTCTCCTGGGTAACATAGGTACACCTGGTAATTTTTTCAGAATTTTTTGAGACCTAAGTGCGTGGGCCCTGGTTGAATTGACGTGGAATGACCCAGGCCTAACTTTGGATAGGCTGCTACTTTTCAGTAAAGAAATCTGAGTGTGTACGAAAATGTCCCCTTTATTTGTGTTCATAACTACACACAAAAACATAACTAAATCTGGTTTCCACTGTTAAAAAACGACAACATAAGCCTACGCAAAAATGTACACTTTACCTACCTTGCAGGAACTGAACTAGCACACTCATATGATTGGATGACGTGCTAACAAATAGGCTTCAATCATGTATCGCCTTACACACAACAAGAATACTTTTAGCTTTTAGGCAGGCTACCTTGCCATGTTTAACTTGGGATAGAAGACTGTTCACAGAAATAAGCTAACAATATTTTTTTTCAACAAACGCAATAATAGCCATACTGCGATGCATTATCTTGATGGCTGAACGAGAGATAGCCTATATGTATGCCTTCTAAGGATCAAATTGTGCCGAAAAAACTATGCCTTGCTGTATAGACTATATGCAGTCTCGAAATCACCAATATTAGGCCTACTACATTGCCCACATTTAAATTATGTACAACAGTAACCAGCGGGCACTGATGAAGTCTAGTGCAAGACAAATCACGTAGTAGCTATGCAGTGGTGCACTTGATAATGTCTGCCTGCCGTGCATATAGTTGTGCGTGCAATAGGTTTAAACTCGGGATAGATCTAGTGGTTTCTTTCCAATACACTTGTATATTTCAATTTGAACTCTTCCTAACAACATACTCTGAAGCAGCCATTCAAAATAATAAGTATAGGCCTACCGAAGCGAGGCTATCTCTCCACCTCCCCAACGATAACATGAGCTGCTTAACTACTCTCCCAAGTTACATGGGAACTTGGATCTGAGCAGCACTTGGTTCCGTCTTCAAATAATCCTTATTTCCTAGATTTTGTTATTTTATTATGGACACGTCAACACATGTTCGCGCAGACCTGTTGAATCATTGAATCATCTGCAGCAAATAGCCTAAGGTAAACTACCTGCTTGTGATAACGTGCTAATTGTTTATCCCCAGTTAACATGCATCCCGTTAAGATCCATAACACCGGATTGATTTGCCCTCGATTTGTGCTGTTGTTCTAGCCTGGTGTTACCATCCTACGTACTTCCGGCCAAAATTTGATTTCAGCCTCGCACGTAGTCTGGCCGAACAGACAGTATGCGGTTCGCGTACAACCGCGCCAATCAGCGAACAGTTGAGTGATGACGCGGAACTTGCCTGCCGAGTTGCTTGTTGTAGTCCAGCGAAGCTTGTAGTTCAACATTATAGCAACAATGGCGACGGAGGAAGAGACGCTAGAAGCTATCCGCGAAGTTGTCTCAACTCTCGAGGGCATCACGCAATTAAAGCAGGAACATGAGGCTTGTCTTGTCAATTTTATAAATGGCAAGGACGTCGTAAAACTCTCCTTCCAACTGGCTTTGGAAAAAAAGTTTGATTTATCAGATGGTGATTACTAAACCTAAACGCACAAGTGTACTACATGCATCACTACTTTTCATGTTTTCAAATAAATGTTTGCTGCTCGTTATTCTCCCCCCTACTCTCAAATTACCTTTACAAAATCAATGCGGCCTACTTAAGGAATGGAATGATAGCTACTAGCCTACCGAGCGGGGCTCAAGGCGAGGCTGTGTGTCTTGACTTGAGCTAGCCGGTTACCAAGCGGGGCTCAAGGAAAGGCTGCTGTGATTGTGCTTGACTGGGACTAGCGGTTACCGAGCTGGGCTCAAGGTAAACCACTCCGTGTTTGTGTTTGACAGAGGCCTGTGGCTGAGCTGGGCTCCAGGCGAGGCTACCGTGCTTGTGGACAGTAACGTTAGCCAGTCACGGAGCATGGCTCAAGGTGAGGCTGCGTTGTTTTATGCCGAACAACTGTTAGTTTAACTGAGCAAGCTCCAGGTTAAATAACACGTAGGTCATCAGTACAATCCAACTTATCCAAGAGTGTAGTCTGAACAGCCCGTGTAGGACGAAGTAAAAGCTCCGTAGCTCCGACGAAGTCACCGGGCTGCGTAGAACAACAATCATCTGATAAGCGGCGAGAAGAGATAAGAGGAAAACTGGCGTGTGACAAGAGCTGATATAATCTCGGTGACATGACGCTTTTTGTATACAACTCTCGGTCTGTGGCTGGCGCAAGTTAGGGATATATCCACTACGAAGAGACTGCCCTGGCGGTCAGGTAGCCTACATACTAGCCAGCGGTCTGTTTACTACTGAGAGCAGAAATGGGAAGCGTAATAGCCTGAACTCCGGCGCACAGCATACGTCATTACCAAACGTTGCTGATTGGTTAAGGGAACTCCAATGATTTTAAACCTCGAAATAAGCATCCGCCCATTACGGAGACGGATTCTTATTACTTTGTTCCAGACTGTATGACGAAGAGAATTCGTAGTCACAGGCGGTAAGGGCCAGGCTACTGTTGTTCCATCTCGTTGATAAAAGCAGACATTGTGGATGTGTCTTCCATTGCATACTGAAGGCCTTTCTGGTCTCTACTTTTTTAAGCAATATTAGCCTACTTGACAACCAGAAATTATCCAGCATATAGCTGTTACATTCGGTGTGTTTGTGTGTGTGTGTGTGTGAGAGAGAGAGCGAGACATAAAAGCAGTAAAAGGTGTGAATAGATTGCTTTCAGAGTTCCAAACATAATTACACTTCACTCATGTTTGCCATTCCTGAGTAGTTCTTCATTCAATTCTTTCACTCACTTTTTGGCTTTCAGGGAGAAATGGAGAGGGAGAGAGAAAGAGAGAGGGAGGAAGATGGAGAGAAGTTGGAGAGAGAGAGAAGAGGCTGTGTGTGGATTAGTTGAACTGTGCTTGAGAGAGAGAGAGATAGAGAGATGTGACGGTCTGTGTGTGTGTATGTGTGTGTGTTTGTGTTTAGATGTGTGTGTGTGTTTGTGTGTGTATGTGTGTGTCTGTGTGTGCGTGTTTCTGTGTGTGTTTAGATGTGTGTGTGTGTGTGTATGTGTGTGAGATAGAGAGAGAGTAATTCATCATGGTTAAGTGCCATTATGTTTGCTGGCTGATAAAGTGGTTGCTGTGCCTCCCTCTGGACTTTTACCTCTGCTAACATCACCTCTTCTCTTTCTCTCTCTCTCTCTGTCCCTCTCTCTCTCTGTCCACCCCCTTCTCTCTGTCCCTCTTTCTCTCTCTGTATTTGTGTATGAGTGTGTGTGTGTGTGTGTGTGTGCATGTGCGAGTGTGTGTCAGTGGGGTGTCTCTGGATCTTGCTGGCTTCTTAAAGCTGTCAGATCTCTGGCTGTACATCCATTATATAATTTCTTTCCTCTGCCTTTATTGTGTGATCTTTCCCTGTTCTCGCCATGGTAACCCCATGCTACTTTAGTCCAGCGTACCCACAGCCCGGTCGTCATGGCGACGGAGTCACGCTGGCCGGGTCTCCACGGCATTAACAGCGTAAAGGGAAGCTGTGGTGCGTTTGAAATTGTGTGTGTGTGTGTGTGTGTCTGTGTGTGAGAGAGAGAAATGAGAAGATCGATGATCAAGGGCTTTCCCTGTGCAGATGTGGAGAAGACACAGGATCTCTCTCTCTCTCTTTCTATTTCTGTGTGTGTGTGTGAGAGACAGAGAGTGACACTACCTTTAATCCTCTACATCTAGACGTCAGTCTAACCCCTACAGATAAACCCTTACCTGATGCCTTTTGGAGTTTTTTTATGTTCAGCAACAGCAGCTGCAAGTATCTCCACACTTCTTGTTCAGGCAATTCCTCTGTGTCTCTCCATGACCTATGAGTGCAGGCCACAGCCAAACTAGCTGGGTAAAGACTTCTTAATGGTGTGTGTGTGTTTGGGATATTTCAGCCCTTAATGATGTGCGTTTGGGTTATTCCTGCTCGTTTGTGTGTGTGTGTTTTTGTGTGTGTGTGTGTGTGTGTGTGTTAGGGGTGTAACGGTACACAGAATATCACGGTTTGGAGTTTGTGTTTTGGTTTTTGGGACTCTTAGTTTGTAGTTTGCTGTGTTCTCTTGTTTACTTCCTGTTGTCTTTGTTACTTCCTGTGTCATGTGCCATGTGTTCCTTTGTTTTAATTGCCATGTGGCTTTGTTCCCTGTCTAATGTCTCCGCCCTTCACCTGAGTCTTGTTAAGTTATTATTCTGATTAGTGCCTTGTTCCATGTTCACCTGTGTCTCCTTGTTTTTGCCCTATCGTCTGTGTCCTTTAATTACCTTACTGTGTATTTAAGGTCTTGTGGTTGTCTTTGTCATGTCATTATGGTTTTGTCATGTTGCCCTTGTTTCCAAGAGTAAAGTTTTTGGATGTATTCGCAAGACTCTTGTCATGCATTTGGGTCCAAACTCAGCAACCTGACACAGAAGTCGCGGTTCAGTTCATACCTCGGTTCGGACATCACGGTTCAGTACGAGTTCGGTACAATGGAGGGAAAAGCAAAACAAAAATGCAGAAAGTATTTTTTTTTTTATTGTGCATGTCTCAGGCTGTATCAAAGTCAAAGTCAAAGTCAAAGTCAGCTTTATTGTCAATTTCTTCACATGTTCCAGACATGCAAAGAGATCGAAATTACGTTTCTCACTATCCCACGGTGGAGACAAGACATATTTTACCAATTTTTAGTCCACAGACAAACATAACATTCAAGTAAACAAAAAAGTAAGTAGATAAGTAAATAAGAGGGCACATATAATGAAAAAATAAGAGCAGCAAAATTTGGTTGAAATTGTGCATAGACAGTCAATAAAATAAAATACTAGTGCAAAGTCAGGCCAATAAGAGGCTGAGGTAGTTCTGTTTGACCTAAGTAAGAAATAAAGTGGCATAGTGGTGCAAGTTATGTAAGAGCAGCAGAAGTGTTGTGTTTACAGGACAACAGCAACAAGTTGCAAAGTGTACAAGTGTGCAAGTGGAGTGGTGCAGGCGGCCATTGTGGGTCCAATGTCCAGGATGTTATGTAGCTGAGGGTGGAGGGGGGAGAGGAGGGAGAGAGTTCAGCATCCTAACAGCTTGGTGTATGAAGCTGTTGGTGAGTCTGGTAGTGCGGGAGCGCAGGCTTCTGTACCTCTTCCCAGAGGGCAGTAGATCAAACAGATTGTGAGCGGGGTGACTTGCATCACTCACAATTTTGGTCGCCTTGCGGGTGAGGTGGGTGGTGTAAATGTCCTTCAGGGAGGGGAGTGAAGCACCAATAATCCTTCCAGCTGTGTTCACTATGCGCTGCAGGGCTTTCCTGTTGTATTCAGTGCAGCTTCCGCCCCACACAGCGATACAGCTGGAGAGGATGCTCTCAATGGTGCCTCGGTAGAATGTGGTCATGATGGCTGGTGGAGCACTTGCTCGCCTGAGTTTCCGCAGGAAGTACAGGCGGCGATGAGCTCTCTTCGCCAGTGATGCTGTGTTGGTGGTCCAGGAGAGGTCTTCACTGATGTGCACCCCCAGGAATTTGGTGCTGCTCGCTCTCTCCACCACAGCACCGTCGATGGTCAGTGGCAGGTGTTGGGTGTGACCTCTCCGGAAGTCAACAACAATCTCTTTGGTCTTGCTGACGTTCAGCAGGAGGTTGTTGTCCCTGCACCACGTGGTCAGATGGTCGACCTCCAACCTGTATTGAGTCTCGTCGCCCTTGGTGATGAGACCCACCAGAGTTGTGTCGTCAGCAAATTTCACTATGTGATTGTTGCTGTAGGTTGCAGTGCAGTCATGCGTCAGCAGGGTGAAGAGCAGCGGACTGAGCACGCAGCCTTGGGGGGCCCCTGTGCTCAGTGTGATGCTGCTTGAGGTATTGTTGCCAACACGTACTACTTGAGGCCTCTGACAGAGGAAGTCCAGTAGCCAGTTGCAGAGGTAGGTACTGAGTCCCAGTTTGTCAAGTTTGCAGATGAGTTGTTGTGGTATCACCTAGTGTCATACAGTCTCTCCCCTGAGCTATCTGCAACAGCCTGAAGTGTGTAAGATGTAAACAGTACAATAAGTACCCAGACTCCATCTGTAACTTGTAAACAAAATAAAACAATCAGCTTACTGAAAATAGGCCTACAGTATCTCTTATTTCTTAAAGTGCAAATTAGAATAATGATTTTTAAAAATCCACTTAAGCAAGACCTTCAACATCCGTGTTTAGTTGTATATGGAAGGGTCTACATTTTGCCTCAATATTTTTCAGTGTGTGTACAGTAATAATCTACTAACTGTGAAAATATCACACTATTTTGCTTTCTTTTAAAAAAACGAAATTGCTCCTTTCATTTCATAAACAGACTACAACTAGAAGTCACGTGACTTTACTCTTCAACGTTAACTCACCATAGCATGATTTGTTTATTAGCCTGGTTAGCATTGACACTTTCTTTTTTACTGTATGTGCACTTAACACTGCCAGCTCTTCATAGGCCATAGGTTTTGGCCCTATTTGTCACTGCCAGCTCCTCATAGGCCGTAGGTTTTGGCCCTATTTGTCACTGCCAGCTCCTCATAGGCCATAGGTTTCGGCCCTATTTGTCACTGCCAGCTCCTCATAGGCCGTAGGTTTTGGCCCTATTTGTATGTGTATCCAAAGGCTGGTGAGGCGCAGGGAGCGCAGTTTTTTTTTTTTTTTTTTTTTTCTCGTTTCAGTGATTGGTAGCCTACATCATCTGGGTGATGGCGTCGAATAGTGTCGTGGCAGATATTCAGACTCGGGCCAGAAATTAAGTCCAAACATCTTGCCCACAACGTAACAAAAATACACCATTATAAGTGCCGAAGTCAAAAACTTGTCCCAAAAAGAAGGCTCAAAAGTCCGGCAGAGTTCCGTGCAAAAATTCCTTTAATGACTACATAGCGCAAAGCCTGAGTGGATCGCACGATCGCACTCCCGAACAAAGGTAGAACTCTCTTACTTATACCCCTCCAAAATGCTGACACAACACTACCCCGAACGAACTTTTCACCTTAAGTTTACGGAAAGTTCAGGGGTGTACAGTATAGAGTGATCACAGGTCATACATTGTCCATGGGTTAAATATCGTTCGCCCCCCTGCACTCTCCTACTGGTTGTTATGAGTAGAGCTCGCCCTGTGTAAGCGTTATCTTGCAGCTTCAAGGCCGACTTTGGTTTCTTCAAAAGGCCTAGGCTAAGGCAGCATGAGACACAGTGCAACAAAATGAGACACAGGGCAGCAAACAGAGACATAGGGATACAAAGCGCACGTAGGGGGAATTCTGGTAGAATAGCTTCAGTATGTTAATAGTATTAGTTAAACTTGTTATTTAAAATGTTATAAGAGTATTATGGTTAGGAATAACTTCAGTGTATTACTTGATTATGATTAAGGTTATATGAATACATGCTTTACAGTTTCAAACTCGTTCTCTCATCATGATGTCTACAACTAGGATAATTTTATACAACAATAGGTGTAGCATGTTCGATATATTTCCACTCGCATAACGTAACCCAACAACTGCTGAACAACGCCGACACACAGTTTCGTCTTATCCACCATTCTCAAGCCTGTACCACTGTAACTGAAGTTTTCAAACTTGATCTTATAGAGACCAGCGGGTCTCTAACTCTTGTGGGTCGCCACCACTCGCTTAGTGCTGCTTTCTCTGACTGACTGACTCTACTGATGACCTGACAAAGCGTTAGGTGTCGCTAAAGAACTCTCGTAACTGTCGTATTTAACAGTAATTCCGCATTACATTAATTAATCCGCACAGGAGTTTGATGTATTCTTATACGGTGTATTCTCCGTGTAAATTCATGCACCGAACCGTGACGCCTGTACCGTTTTGGTTCAATACGAATACATGTACCGTGACACCCCGTGTGTGTGTGTGTGTGTGTGTCCCTGATCCAAAGATTTGGCTCCTGGACTTGGCATCTTACTTTTGTCCTTCTCATTGTGTGGTCACCGTCTAAACCTAGTAGTTCTGGTCAATCTAGCATGTGTGTGTGTGTGTGTGTGTTTATTTATGTCTTATAGAGCTGCTAGCATTTACAAATCTACAGCCTGGTGTGACAAATGTAAGTGGAAGTGGTCAAGTGTGGTCCAAAGGACAGTTGGTTAAACCCCCCCCCCCCTCATCTGGTAATGAGATTACCCCAGTTGCCCCCCGGTTCTCCTCAAAGATCTGTTTACATGGTTACGAAAGAGCGGGGTTCAGATGAGTCTGTCCACTCATGGCTGCTGTGCCATGCTAACCTCTCTGTCACACCAGATCTTCAAGATTGGCGATCTCTCTGTCAATCTCATTGTTGTTCCTCTTCATCTTGCAACTCTCCTCCTCCTCCTCCTGGAGACCCTGCCGTGCTGACCATGCCGCGCTGACCCGTGCTGTTGTGATGATACTAATGACAGTAGACCAGTCGCTGGTATTCAGAATGATTTTAATTGCTCATTTGTGACTCATGGAAAATGGAAAACACATGCTTAATAGATTCATTAGCATATGATCCATACACTGCAGGCTGTTAGTGTTACATTGGCATACACTGTGTGTGTGTGTGTAATCTGTGATGTGGCATAAAAAACTAACCAATCATTAAACACCATTTTTAGTGTATGAGGACAATGTTTCCTCTCTGAAGTGGTTTGTCATTGAAATGTCCAAGTTTTGGCTGAGAACCCAAAGGAGCTCTAACTGTAAAGGGAGTGTGTTGTTAGGAGGGGTGTGTGTGTGTGTGTGTGTGTGTGTGTGTGTGTGTGTGTGTGTGTGTGTGTGCGTGTGCATGTGTGTGTGTGTGTGTGTGTGTGTGAGCATGTGTGTGTGTGTGTGTGTGTGTGAGCATGTGTGTGTGTGTGTGTGTGTATGTGAGTGCGTATGTGTGCATGTGAACATGTGTGTGAGTGTATGTGTGTGTGAGTTTTATTTAATATTATACCCATAAGCGGTGACAGCTGCTGTGCTACTGGGGGTCGATCAGTGATAATGAAGAAGGAAGGAGAGGATGAAAAGTTCAGATGTCTGGCCAGCGTCTGCTGCCTAAGCACTTTAGCTCAAGACAAGAGATGGCTGTGGAGTGAGAGAACACCACACAAAGCTCAAAGAGCTCATCTGAACATACACACGTTTGGAGAGAACTTGTATGAACACACACCCCGTTATAGAGAGAGCTGGTCTGCACACACACCCCGTTATAGAGAGAGCTGGTCTGTACACACATCCCGTTATAGAGAGAGCTGGTCTGTACACACACCCCGTTATAGAGAGAGCTGGTCTGTACACACTGGTCTGTACACACACCCCGTTATAGAGAGAGCTGGTCTGTACACACATCCCGTTATAGAGAGAGCTGGTCTGTACACACACCCCATTATAGAGAGAGCTGGTCTGTACACACTGGTCTGTACACACACCCCGTTATAGAGAGAGCTGGTCTGTACACACACCCCGTTATAGAGAGAGCTGGTCTGTACACACACCCCGTTATAGAGAGAGCTGGTCTGTACACACTGGTCTGTACACACACCCCGTTATAGAGAGAGCTGGTCTGTACACACACCCCGTTATAGAGACAGCTGGTCTGTACACACACCCCGTTATAGAGAGAGCTGGTCTGTACACACTGGTCTGTACACACACCCCGTTATAGAGAGAGCTGGTCTGTACACACATCCCGTTATAGACAGAGCTGGTCTGTACACACACCCCGTTATAGAGAGAGCTGGTCTGTACACACTGGTCTGTACACACACCCCGTTATAGAGAGAGCTGGTCTGTACACACACCCCGTTATAGAGAGAGCTGGTCTGTACACACTGGTCTGTACACACACCCCGTTATAGAGAGAGCTGGTCTGTACACACACCCCGTTATAGACAGAGCTGGTCTGTACACACACCCCGTTATAGAGAGAGCTGGTCTGTACACACTGGTCTGTACACACACCCCGTTATAGAGAGAGCTGGTCTGTACACACACCCCGTTATAGAGAGAGCTGGTCTGTACACACTGGTCTGTCCACACACCCCGTTATAGAGAGAGCTGGTCTGTACACACTGGTCTGTCCACACACCCCGTTATAGAGAGAGCTGGTCTGTACACACACCCCGTTATAGAGAGAGCTGGTCTGTACACACTGGTCTGTCCACACACCCCGTTATAGAGAGCTGGTCTGTACACACACCCCGTTATAGAGAGAGCTGGTCTGTACACACTGGTCTGTCCACACACCCCGTTATAGAGAGAGCTGGTCTGTACACACTGGTCTGTCCACACACCCCGTTATAGAGAGAGCTGGTCTGTACACACACCCCGTTATAGAGAGAGCTGGTCTGTACACACTGGTCTGTCCACACACCCCGTTATAGAGAGAGCTGGTCTGTACACACTGGTCTGTCCACACACCCCGTTATAGAGAGAGCTGGTCTGTACACACACCCCGTTATAGACAGAGCTGGTCTGTACACACACCCCGTTATAGAGAGAGCTGGGCTGTACACACACAGTTGGAGAGAACTTGTATGAACACATGCTTCTAGAGAACCTGAGGATATCATGTCTTTCTCCATGAGTTGTGTGTGTGTGTGTGTGTGTGTGTGTGTGTGTGTGTGTGTGTGTGGTTTTTTGTGTGTGTGTGTGTGCCTGTGATGTCTAAGCTGCCCCTGGAGATGCTTGAGTGTGTCATGTGAGGATGTGACAGACTGTGGTTACTGCCTGTACAGCTCAGAGGGAGCTGCAGTGCTGACCGTCTCCTACAGGGCGGCGCTGTGGCAGTATCCTCAGACTGGAGCCCTTGTTGAAGAAGTAGGGGAGCAGCGTCTCTGTGAACCTGTGTGTGAAGGCGTGCAGCAGGAGGTGTCTGTCGGAGTCGTGGAACTCCAGCCGCCCGCGTGCCCAGTCCAGCTGCACCCTCACTGTGCCTGGAGGCTGGCACAGCATCAGCGTGGTCACGGGCCCTCTGGAGAAGCGCGCCTTGTACTGCCCGCTGTAGTGCCACACTCGCCACACGTGCCCGTCCACGGCGTCGGCGTCCCGCTGGTTGGACTCGGTGGTCACGCCCAGGTGCCAGAAGGTGTTGCCTGTGACGTCCACCTCCCAGGTGTGGTCGCCCCCAGTGATGCCCTGGGCACCCAGCACGCAGGGGAAGGACTCGAAGCGCTCGGGGTTGGCGGGGAACGCGTGCGGAGCCGGAGCGCAAAAGCGCACGCTCAGCAGGTCCTCAGACACCTGGAGGCTCGGATGGGCTGTGTTTGGGTCCAGAGTCACCGGCGCTGAGCAGAGAGGGAGGGGAGGGAAGGAAAGACAAAAAGGAATTAAATCATAAAAAAAGAAAGGAAGGAGCAAAGAGTGAAAGAAGTATCAAATAAAAGAAAAAAGAGAGAAAGAGAAGAGAAGCCAAAGCAGTCAGGGGAAAACCGTAGTGTGTCTGTGTGTGCGTGTGTCGTGTGTGTGTGTGTGTGTGTGTGTGTGTGTGTGTGTGTGTGTGTGTGTGTGCTGAAGCCCTAGTTAACCTGAAGTTGCTGAACTCACTGTACTGCAGAGTCTGTTGGATCTTCTCCCAGACTGTGGGCTGCAGGTTGCACAGGTGTCTGGACACGTTGATCAGTGCTCCTGAAACTCTCTCTGGGTCCTGCAGGGGGCACTGCGTCCTGGCAAGGCATTCAGGGGTCAGTACAGAGCAGTGGACATGATACCAGAACCAGGGATCAGTAGAACACAACCAGGGATCAGTAGAACAAAACCAGGGATCAGTAGAACACAACCAGGGATCTTTAGAACACAACCAGGGATCAGTAGAACACAACCAGGGATCAATAGAACAGAACCAGGGGTTAGCAGTACAGCAGTGGAACTGAGATCATTAGCAAACGTCACTAGCATGCTAGAAAATAGATCAGAACCAGGGAGAAGTAGAACAGCAGAATTGAGATTGGAACCCAAGGTCAGTAGAACATTTTAACTGAGATTAGAACCAAAAATCAGTAGAACAGTTAAAGTGAGATTAGAACCAGGGATAAGCAGAATTGAGATTAGAACCCAGGGTCAGCAGGATAGTGGACTGTAGTGGTTAATAAGAGTGTGTTAATAACCAATTACCTCTTCACAGTGTTCTTGTACTTCTGAAACAGCATTAATAAAGGTAGATACGTCAGGGCCCTTGTTGGACAGACTCATTCAGTTAACTAAAGGTTGTGTTTTGATGCTGGTCAGCCAACAAAAGGGGGAAGACGTACCTGCAGAAATAAAACATCCTCTGTCGTGAGCTCTCTCTCTATGGCCGACACCAGATCTTCGAGATGGGCGATCTCTACGTCAATCTCATCGATCTTCCTCTTCATCTTGCGAGTCTTCTCCTCCTTCTCCTCTCGGAGGCTGTCCACCCTGGCGGCCTCCTCGTCCCGTAGGAGCCGGTGAAGTCTGTCGAACTCGGCCCTGATTGACCTCTCCGTGCGCTGGGCCTGGCTCTGGCAGCGACACACACACACCGCAGCGGATCGTTAATAAAGACACGGGCTGGACACCTCACCTGCGGCAGGCCCTTAGGGAGTCATGGAGAGCCAGGTGTGAAGCTCACCTGGATATGTTGAGTGATTTGGTCACAGGTAAGCCTGGCCCTCTGGAAGGACTCCAGTTTGTCCCTCACAGGCTGCAACTTCCTCTTCAGGTCCTCCTGTGACACACACACACACACACACACACTCTCTTTGAGGTCACCAGTCAGAGAAAGCATGGAGGAAATTGATGTCACACAGACTTCTGGTAGTCTCATTCACTTCAATTTCCTTCCATTAAGTTAGTACATTTTGTGACTTTCACTCTATCAGGATTGGTGTGACGTTTCCAATAGGGTAAATAACCCTTGTTAACCGTTGAGAGTTTTGTTTTCCATTTCCAGTTTTCGTTTGTGCTGTTTGTGGGTTAAAGCAGAGACTTTTTAATGAGGAGACACAGCACTCAAAAAATCCTTCATAAAAATGCATGGGGTTAGTTTGTAACGCCAATATGGCCGTTGTCTACACATATCCCACCCCTTCCTCGACAAAACGTCGACATGTGTATACATTGAGCCAATCATGTGGTGTGATGTGACTACATTGAGCCAATTATGTGCTGTGTTGTGCAGACATCGTGCCAATCATGTGTTGTGAACTCGCAGCTGGAGCACGGTTGGTGTCGTGAAGTCTTGCGCACGCGCATTTCTGCCGAATAGGATGCCCGATGAGTACCCAAAAAGCGTTGCATTATAGCCGCTGAGTGGAGGGACTTGCCTAAAAGGACTTTGGTTAAAGTCTGTGTTGTGTTTGTGTGTTAACCTCTGTGTTGTGTTTGTGGGTTAACCCCTGTGTTGTGTCTGTGGGTTAACCCCTGTGTTGTGTCTGTGGGTAAACCTCTGTGCTGTGTCTGTGGGTTAAGGTCTGTGCTGTGTCTGTGGGTTAACGTCTGTGTTGTGTTTGTGGGTTAACCCCTGTGTTGTGTTTGTGGGTTAACCTCTGTGCTGTTTATGGGTTAACCCCTGTGTTGTGTTTGTGGGTTAACCTCTGTGCTGTGTCTGTGGGTTAAGGTCTGTGCTGTGTCTGTGGGTTAACGTCTGTGCTGTAGCTGTGGGTTGACCCCTGAGAGAGTGCCGTTGAGGCGTGTGAGATGAACCTGCTGAACCTGTTTCTCAAGGGGGTTTTAGCACTCTTCTTCCTCCTGCTGCTCATGCAGTGATCAGAGCTTTGACTTAATGACATCCATGTTCCCACGACAATCACTGACAGCTGACAGCGCCCTGCACTCCCTGTTTTTTTTTTCAAATAAAGCTTTCGCACAGAAGATTAAAAATGGTCATCAAACTGATGACATTTCAGAGCATTTTCAGAGCGTTTCCGTATTATTGCATTTTCCCCCTTTTAAATTACATTTAGATTTGTTATGTTTGTCCCAATGCTATTTTACTATGAAAACATTGTGCTGTGTGTGTGTGTGTGTGTGTGTGTGTGTGTGTGTGTGTGTGTATTCGTTCGTGTTCCCTCACTCTTTCATATGCGTACAGATATTAAATTCTGTCAGTAAAATCATCTGGATGAATATTATTTTAAGTGTGTGTGTGTCTGTGTGTGTGTGTGTGTGTGAGTGAGTGAGTATATATATTATCTATACTATACTATACATACACTTATTCTCACTTCTTCTTCTTCTTCTTACTGTTTCTGCACTACAATGGTACTGTTACCACACTGCACATAGCTCTACATATCTGTCTATACGGTTCATACTGAATATCCACATTTATTCTGGTTTTCTTATAATATATTCTGTTAATACACTGCTTAAATCTATATTATTCTTAATACTCTTATAATGTTACTGCTACTGCACTGTACATATCTCTACATGTTGTTCATACTACGTAACCATATTTGTTCTACTCTTATAAGGTTACTGCTAATACACTGCATATATTTATGTTTAATTTATATTACTGTAAACCAACTGTATTCTACTGTCTACACTGCACTACACTATATATCTTGTCCTGTCTATGCACCACCTGTCTATACTTTGTATATCATATTGAACTTTTCTGCTTTTTTGCACATCTGGTTAGACGCAAACAGCATTTAGCTGTCTTTGTACTTGTGCTCTGCACAATGACAAAGTTGAAACTAATCTAATCTAATGCTATACTACATACGATTTAAATAGTATGTACTAGTGTTTACTATATAAATAGTATGTATAGATATTAAATGTCTCCTACTGTACCCTGAGGTCTTGTGCTGCCTCACACACCGGCTGCAAGGTGTGTGTGCTGTGTGTGTTTGCGTCCACACACTCCACACACACTGTCAGACGCTCCTCCACGCAGTAGAGGCTGACGTCCCTCCCGTGGAGGCTGCACTGCAGGGGGCTGGCCTGTGTGGCCACCCTAGACACAGGCTTCCTGGCTGGGCCGCTGGTGCAGGCGAGCCCCTGGCCTGAGGGCCTGCGTGGGCCTCCCTGCAGCAGCGCGGCCTGCTGGCACAGGTTCCGCAGCACCAGGTTGGCGGGCGGCTCGTGAGCGGGGCACAGGGTGCGGCACACGGGGCACTCACGGAGGGCGGCCTTTGTCCAGAAGAGGCGCAGGCAGTCGCGGCACACGCTGTGGGAGCAGCCGAGACACAAGGGGTCGTGGAACAGCTCGTGGCACACCGGGCAGCACAGGTCCTCCTCACTCACCGACGCACGCCGCTCCAACCCGCCATCCCGCGCGTCCACACAGCAACCCTCCATCTGAGCAGCAGCGTCCTCCTTCAGACTGATCATCCGACCGGTTAGCGCACTTGGTTAGCACACCGGGGTTAGCGCAGAACAGCCTGCACAGATCAAACAGAGCTGACCACTGAGTGCCCAGGAGACTGAGCCCTCAGAAGAAGCTGGAGGTCTCACTGAGTGTGTTAGTATGTGTGTGTGAGTGTGTTAGATCCGGTAGATAAAGGTAAATGGTGTCGTTCTGTCTGGTAAAGCCAGAAGCTGTTTCCTGTCGAAGAAAAGTCAGGCGAAGTCTGCGCCGTGTGTTCATGGCGGCTTATCAGCTGTGTGCAGAACAGGAGATGGATTTTTGATACTTTACCTGCTCTTGATGCGCACGTAGAACAGGTGGAACAGGCAGGACATCCTCATAACATTCCAGCAGAATTCTTGGCAACACACACACTCACTCTTAAATACACACATACAAATACAGAGTAAAAATGAAATCGCAAGAACACTCAGCACACACAAGCCAACTCATAAATGTGTAAACACACACACAGACACACACACTTCCACGTTTTCTTTCTTTCAGAGACAGGCACACACTCTTCCCTTCCAGCTCTTATTCACAAAGGACTGGTGTGTGTTGATGTGTGTCGACAGGCCTTAATGGGCTTATCTAACACCTCAGTCTTCTGCACACAAACACACACTTCCCTATCAGTGGGGCAGCACAACCTAGCTTAGTTACACATGCCAGTGTGTTGTGTTGATGCCCTTTCTTCTGAGATGCCACTGTGGTTATGCCGTGTGTGTGTGTGTGTATGCCACTTTGGTTATGTCATGTGTGCTTACCCGCCCTAAATGAGATAGGGTATTTTGTGTGTGTGTGTGTGTGTGTCTGTCTGTGTTTTTGGTGTGGTGGTGAATGTTTCTGTCAGTCTTTAATCATGCACCCTTACAGTTAAACACACACACACACATAACACACTACCACACAAACACACACACACATCTAAGATGGTAGCTGAGTGTTCCTTTCGTTGTCTGATGTGATGAATATCTTCATTCCTCCCTTTTGTTCAGTCATGCCATCTTTAGAGAAACACAAACACACACACGAGCATACACAGACATCTTTAGAGGAATACACACTCCTCCCCATTTCCCCTCCTCTCTGAGGTGATTTTCTTGTTCACACACACACACACACACACACACTCTTCTGTGATGACATCCCAGCTCCACTGTTAACGAGAGGGTGTCATCTAATCTTCAGAGGGATTCATATGTCAGCTGTGTGGATGTCACTCTCTCATCTTTTACCCCTCTCATCGATGCACACACACACACACACACCGGTATCTACATCCTCTGACCTTACACCTTTCTGCTATAAGTGGATGATTGGATCATACATCAAACCAGGATGTGCTGTCTCATCTTACAACAACCCCCCACCTCTCTCTCTCTCTCTCTCTCTCTCTCTCTCTCACATACACACGCACACATATACATACGCACGCACGCATGCACACACACAGATGCACACACACTCACACTCTGGGTGTTGATATATCTTCAATGGTAAAAATAATGACATGAATCAGGATGATTATTAATAGGAATCAGTGTTAGTGGGGATTGTGCACGTTTAGAGTCATCATTCACAATTCACAGTCGTCATTACAGAATTCTCTCTCCTCTCTCTCTCTCTCTCTCTGTCTGCATCGCTCTCTTAATCTCCTTTCCTCCCTTCTCCCTGGTCTACTGTATGCATCACTCTATCCATCTCTCCTTTCCTCTCTGTTCTCCCCACACACATGCAGAAATATACCCCACCACCCACACATTTACCTGTCATACACGCACATACAGTACACAAACACTCACACTATCATTATCATTGTGTGTGCCTGTGTGTGTGTGTGTGTGTGCCTGTGTGTGTGTGTGTTCTGCTCCTTGCTGAGGCTGATGAGTAAAAGCTGTGTTTGTTGGGGCTGTATGATGTGGACTGGGATCATAGTTGGAACTAAATTATTCATTCTGTTGCAGGCGCTTCTCCTGCTACTCTCTCCCTGTTTTTTACTGCTCTCACTCTCTCTCTCTCTTACACACACACACACACACACACACACACACACACACACACACAGACACCCCCCCTGTCCCTATTCCCCCTCCTCTCTCTCCCTCATATACAAAAGCACTTCATCTCCATCCTCTGCCCATTTCTCTTCCTCTTCCTTTATCCCTTTTTTTTCTTTTTTTGTCTCTTGTACTCTCCTCTCTCTCTCTCTCTCTCTTACACACACACACACACACAGACACACACACATACACACACACACACACAAACACACACACACACACACACACACACATATACACTTCCTCCTTCCTCTATCTCTCTTTTCAGTCTCGTGTAGCCTATATTCTCCACCTCTCTCTTACACACACACACACACACATGCACATACACACACACGTACACCTCCTATACTCTCTTATACGCACACACACACACACAGATGGCCATAAATCTCTCTCTTCTTGTTCATTTCAAGTCTTGTGAGTGGCTTTTGCATCTACAGGTCACATTTACACCCTGCACACCCTAATCAATAAACATGTAAAAGACAAAAAAAAATAGAAAGATATTTGCTTGCTTTGTAGACTTCAAAAAAGCATTCGACTCGATTTGGCATGACGGAT
>NW_027468565.1:25854248-25856748 GCF_046254945.1 Alosa pseudoharengus | reverse complement strand
AACGCTGGACATAGAAAATACAGCTCTTGGTACATCCATGTAAACACCACAGTTCAGAAGAGGTGAAACACTTAAAAAAGAAGAGCTATCTTAGCTAACAAGCAAACAGCTCAACTTAACTATTCCTTCCCTACTATGAATCTAATATCATTAAGTAGAACTAATAAAATTCAGATCATTAGTATTATTATTAATGATATAATTGTTCTGTATAGTTATTGTGTTAGTGTTTTCCGACTAGTCATTCCTCCCTTTGTATTTCCCACGTTAATGTGCGGTGCTTTCACGTAACGTTAGCAGAGACAGTTGATAGTATCTTTGACGTTAGCTTAGCCCAGCCAATACTAGCCCAGTTAGCTGCCATTACCTATTGTTACCTTCTAATTACCTATCCAGTGCTCGCGTTTTAAACTATACTGTTTATTAGTTCTAGTTAATGATATTAGATTCATAGTAGGGAAGGAATAGAGTTAAGTTGAGCTGTTTGCTTGTTAGCTAAGTTAGCTTGTTACCTAAGCTAGCTAGAACATAACAGTTACTGCTACATGACCAAAAAAGTTCAGGGTGGCTTTAGGCTGACTCCCTTCCCTCCCTCCCTTTGTATTTCCCATGTTATATGTGCGGTGCTTTCACGTAACGTTAGCAGAGACAGTTGATAAAAGCAGTATCTTTGACGTTAGCTTAGCCCAGCCAATACTTGTTTCACCTCTTCTGACTGTAGTGTTTACATGGATGTACCCAGAGATGTCCAGCGTTTCAGAATTAAAGAAGTGAGCTGATCGGCTGACTGTCCGTTCAGTAAGCAGTGCTGTGATTGGCTGTTTTGGGAAAATTTGTAAAAAAGTTTTGTACTTGTAAATTCGTTTCGTACCCGTAGATCTGTTTCATGTCTGTAGAAAACAGATGCGCACTTGCAAATGGAAAATCCGTGCGTGCAAAAATCGTTCGCAAATTCACAAACATTTTTTCTACACAGTGACAAAACGGATTTGAAGATGTACAAACCATTTTTGCATGCACAAAATATTTTTACAGATACAAATTATTTTTACATGTACACAAATATTTTTTACGAGCACAAAATATTCTTACAAGCACAAAACTTTGGTACAGGTACAGAAAACTTTTGGCGAGAATTTTATACCATACTGAAGGGTTACCAGTTCGATCCCCGACCAGTAGGAATGGCTGAAGTGCCCTTGAGCAAGGCACCTAACCCCTCACTGCTCCTCGAGCGCTGCTGTAGCAAGGCAGCTCACTGCTCCGGGTTAGTGTGTGCTTCACCTCACTGTGTGTTCACTGTGTACTCTCTCTGTGTGTTCACTAATTCACGGATGGGATAAATGCAGAGACCAAATTCCTTGTATACGCAAGTATACTTGGTCTAGAAACCTGATTTACATACATGATTTACATTTACATACATGTGATTTGTCAGTCAGATGTGTGGTGCTTTGTGTTCTTCGTGGGCTGCCGTAGTTGGGGCAGGAGGGGTGGTTAGCATGCTGGAGGTGAAACATGAGGGAACTCTGATTCTGCTGACTGACCAGGAGGCATCCTTTTTACTCAGAATACACACACACACACACACACAAACACACACACACACACACACACACACAGACACACATACACATACACATATGTATACACATGCAGGCACCCCTACACTCCACAATTATCATATATGGATCATAGGTGGATTGGACCAATGACCAGGGCTCGAATTATCTTTTTGTCTTTAAGGGGGTCTCTCTATCTCATAAAAAGTTGGCACACCCTGCGCATAGCCTAACAAGGCGATACAATGAAATAGCCTAGGCGCAAGTAGCGCTTTTGCACAGTACAGTATATGCGCACGGTAGGCCTAGGCTTTACCTTGACACACGCACACAACAGACATAGATTTTTCATAGAAATTGATTACTTTTAATTAATTTCAACATATTATTGATTGTAATAGTCCATATCTCATTTCAATTTCACAATACAAAGAAATAGACTAAACGATTTAGTCTGTGCCATTCTCAATTTCACAACGTAACTCATTTAAACCAGACCACCGTCTCAGATAGGCTATCCTCAGTGTCAAACACAATAATGCATGTAGTGTAACTTATACACAGGGAAAAAAGCACTAACTGGCAGAAATGAATAAAGCCAGCCAAACTATGTTCTAGTAGGCTAATGTGTTGAACCGTGGAAAATTAATAGACGAACAATTTTGAAGTTTGCACTGAGATATTGTCGGGTAGCCATTGAATATTCCGACATCAGAGATTGCTAACATGTGTTTCAAAATAGCTGGGAACTTTCCGGAGCTCTGAATGGCAGAGGATAGCTAGATCATCAGACAACACAATCATTGTAGGCTGCATTATGGGCCATAATTTATGGCTTTGTCAATCAACATAGAATAGGTGAAGCGCAAGTTCAACAGCAAACAGGACTTTTCAGCACGTATCAAACCACGTAAGCTAGCCCAATGAACGCCTATGCA
>NW_027468565.1:25831748-25844248 GCF_046254945.1 Alosa pseudoharengus | reverse complement strand
ACTGCTCTTCATACTATTCATCCTGCACATACACTTATTCTTACTACTCTTATAATGGTACTGTTACTACACTGCACATAGCTGTACATACTGTACATATCTGTCTATATGGTTCATACTAAATATCCATATTTATTCTGTTTTTCTTATAATATATTCTGTTAATACACTGCATATATCTATATTATTCTTACTACTCCTATAATGTCACTGCTACTACACTGCACATATTTGTTGTTCATAGCCATATTTATAGTCTATTTATATTTAATTTATATGACTGTAAACCACCTTCTGTAAACCAACTGTATACTACTGTCTACACTTAATATCCTGTCCTGTCTATGCACCATTCGTTGTCTTGGCACAATGACCATAAAGTTGAATATAATCTAATCTAATCTAATCTAATCTAAGAGTTTGAAGCCAATCTTAGTTTAGCATAGTTTAGCTTTAGCCTGGCCTTGCGTGCCTAGTAGCTTGTCTCTGTTAACGCAAATTTAACGCAAAGTCTACATCCGTTACAATGATAGAGTTTGAAACATTTTCGAAGTCTGGTGTATTAGTGAGTCTGGTGAAACCAGGCTAGTTTAGCTTACAGTAGGTGTGATGTTATGAAATGAACTAAAGCATGACGCCAGTCTTATCTTAGCCTATTGTGGTTGAACTTAGGTGTGATGTTATGAAATGAACTAAAGCATGATGCCTAGTTTAGTGTAGCATAGCATAGTACACTACCAGTAGTTCATCCATCACTTCTAACAGCTTGTCCTGACTGCGTGCAATCATCCGATTGAATGCTCTCTGTCCACACTGAATTAGTGAAATATTCTGTTGTATTCTCGACCACGGCCACACTCCTACTCGCACACACACTGAAAAAAAAAACATATCCTTTAGCAAAGCCTATTAGCCCAGTGCCAACAGAGTTAGGAAATGTACTTTTTGTTTCTTGAGCCATGGCCACAAACAAACAAACAAACAAACACACACACACACACGCACACACGCACACACACACACACACACACACAGAGAGAGAGAGAGAGACGTACACACGCTCAAATCTGCTGCATTAGCAGTGTGCCCTCCTTTGGGACTGCATGCATTTCTGTGTATCTCTATAAAAGGTCATTACTTTACTTCCTTCACCAGCATTGCGTGCTACTGTGTGCTAGTGTGTGTGTGTGTGTGTGTGCGCATGTGTGTGTGTGTGTTTCTTTAGGAGAGATGGTTTGTGTGGAGTAGCCCAGTGCAGAGTTGTGAGACTCAGGGATGTGGGATAAATTGATATTTGGTTCTGTTTATTTAAACTGCACCGTATTAGTGTATAGCTTTGGGCACAATCACACACAATCATACACACACACACACACACACACACACACACACACACACACACACACACACACACACACACACGCAGTAAGCCTAAGGTTGTAAGATTGTACTGTAATTATGCGTGAGTATGTACTTCTAAAGGTGTGTGTGTATGCGTGCCTGGAGGTGTCTTTTTTGTGGTGTTTTGTTGTGACGGGTGGTTCTCTGGTAATTGTGATTACTTTGATCAGATCAATCCCTCATTTAGTTGAATCAATAAGAGACGCAGGAGCCCCATACACACACACACACACACACAGACACACACACACACACACACTACTTCACCGGTTGAAATGACGCCACAATGTCTCGCTTGGCTGCTCCATCTCTTATCTTCCTCTCTTTTTCTGTTTTCTCTCTCCCTTACTCTAGCTCTCTGTCCATCCCTCCATCTTTCTCTCTCTCCCTCTCACTTGTCCTCCTCCCATTCTCCCTCCGCCTTCATCTCCCACTCTTTCAACACAGAAAGAGAGAATGAGAAACAGATGAAGAGACGAGAGTGAGAGGAAGAGAAAGAGAGAGAAAGAGAGAGCAGATACGAGAGGAAGAGAGAGAGAGAAAGAGAGAGCATAGACAAGAGGAAGAAAGAGAGAAAGAGAGAGCATAGACGAGAGGAAGAGAGAGAATGTTGATGTGAGGGAGAGAGATTGTGTGTTTGTGTGTGTGTGTGTGTGTGTGTGTGTGTGTGTTGTAGAATTGAGGTGTACATCCTTTGTGTGTGTGTATGTGTGTGTGTGTGTGTGGGTGTTTGTGTGTGGGTGGGTGGTCCTCCACCATAGCATTGGGTTCACAGAGTGTCTGCTGCAGCAATTAGTTTCCACTAGAATCAATGCCACTGGCTACACCAGACAGACCAACAGTGCTGGGCACATTCACACACACACACACACACACACACACACACACACACACACACACACACACACACACATACACACACACAAACACACACACACAAAAACACACACACACACACACACACATACACACTGGCTACACCAGACACAACAGCGCTGGGCACATTCACACACACACACACACACACACATACACACACACACACACACACACACACACACACACTGGCTACACCAGACACGAAATCGCGACACTCATATCCACGATACTGTGTCGCGGTGTAAAAAGGCAGAACCGCGACACACCCTTTCTAGTGTTTCACGCAGTGCTTTGCAGCTTACGCGGCCGCATAAGCACTACCGGTAGCCTACGTTGTCCAAAAATAAATGAATAATAATTTCATACCTCTTATTGCTTTCATTGTAGACTGTGTTCAACTTTACCAAACAGTATAGAAGTAAACCCCCTGTCCTTGCTCCGCTCTCTCTCGCGCTCCCTCCCTCTCACTCTCCCTCCCTCTCCTGCTCAATTAACACGCGCAACTCGGCCAACACAATCCAAATAAAACATTCACAATCGTGAAAGCAAGGACACATAGAAGACGACTAGCTAAATTAGACTACTATTAAATCCGCTTAGCATCATTAGCACGCTGCACATATTTGTTTAAAACTTTTGCATTCAAGTTGACTGAAAAAGGGCCTGTCCCAAGGAAAACAAGTATTACCTTGAAACTTAAACACACATGGGGAAACTGAACAGTCCAATCAGTAGACTAGGTAACACTCCATAATAAGGTGCCATAATAAATAGCAGACTAGTAATTACCTAACCCTTTGTTAATTGTTACTAAAATATCTATTTGGCACAAGTTAATAGTTTTTTCATCATTAATTAAATATTAGTTGTTTGCATAAAATCTGTATGTTAATGTTTTAACAAATCTATTAACTAATATTGTATTAATATATGTTAATAGTTAATATATTTTTGGCACTAATTAACAGTTATTTCTTAACATCATTTAAATGTTAAATGTTTATTTATTATTATTTACAAACTATATGCTAATATAAAAGTTAATGACATATCATTATTTATCTACCTTATTGGATACCGTTGTGGTTGGCTGTCCTGTAATTGGTGACTCTCTGTCTAGTCTTTGAAAGTAGTGTACTCTTTGCCTTTGGAAGTACTATTTGGTTGCTGCTTGGATTTGGTGAAATTCAGGGGAGGGGTGTAACAGAGTTAGAAATGTAGTTTAGTGTTTGTATGTGATTTTCGCTGTAATTAAGCAGCTTTATTGATATTGGTGTTTTGGAGCCCCCTTTGGAGAAACGCTATACTGCAGTTCTGCTGCGTTTTGTCCTTGTATTGTTGCCATAGCCGATCAGAAGCGGTATGCTTTGCATTGGGTAGGTTGACTGTATAAAGCACTCCCCACTTTTGTAACTGTGAAATGTTGTTTAAGTTGAAAACTTTGATATACCACCTGTATTATGTTACTTCACATGTATTTTTAAGATTTGGGTGCAATTCTAGCGACTTAGAGAACGTTTATTAATGTTTTCATCATGACCACGAGTTCATACACACTGAGTCTAACGTGACTAGCTGTAAACTCCGCTAGCAACTTTCCATGCATTCAGTGTAGTTAAGCAGTTTAGCTTAGTGTGCATGGAAAGTGCAATTCAGTCTAGCAGGAAATGGATGTACATTTAGTTTAGCATTATGTTTATGCACCTCCGTATGGTCTACGTCTGTGAGTGTTTAGTGAGTCTCAGAATATTAATAAACTGTCGTTCTGTGCACCTGAACATTCCATGTCTCCCTTGCTAGTAGGGCTGACAGTGATGGTATAGGAATGATGCATGTAATATAGCCCATTCAACTACTTGTTGTTTTGTTTTAACTTTTCCTAAAAGAATAAATGTGATAAGCCAGTTTTGGTCTCAGTCCCTTCACCGTCTGACTATAGTTATATATTACTAATATATTAATAAAGCTTAACCAACTTTATTTTTAAGGGTCCCCCATACTGATAGTTATATATTACTAATATATTAATTAAACATTTAAATGATGTAAGATATAACTGTTAATTAGTAATCACATATTAATGCAATATTAGTTTATAGATTTGCTAAAGCATTAACATACAGTTTTTATGGAAACAACTAATATTTAATTAATGATGAAAAAACTATTAACTTGTACCAAATAGATATGTTAGTAACAATTAACAAAGGGTTAGGTAATTACTAGTTTGCTATTTATTATGGCACCTTATTATGGAGTGTTACCGTAGACTATGATAAGCTAGCCAACTACAGTATGCTACTTTGTTTACAATATTTCCAGGCTTCAACCAGACAGCTGAATTAAAGAGGTAGAGTTGTAATAAAAATAGTAGGCCTAGGCTATGGGCTAATCTGCATAAAGTGTGCTGTCATAAATATAAGACATTCAGTAAAATCTTTTTATATCAGGATACTTCTATATTATTACCTTTATTATTATGTTATAGAAATCCTCTGGTCTTCTAATGTTATTTAATAAAATGTCTACCCCCCCCCCAAAAAAAAAAGAAAAGAAAAATCGAGGTTCGTATCGAACCGTGGGTCAAAAATCGTGATACAAACCGAATCGTGAGGTTGGTGTATCGTTACAGCCCTAACACACACTCATGTAGACACACACACAGACAGACATACATACATACATACACACACACACACACACACACACACACATATACAAATACACACACACACACACACACACACACACACACACACACAAAGCGCTTTCAGATATAACCTCCGGAGTATATGAGGAGGTTTGTCAAACGGAGGTCCTACCCTTCGGATGATTCAGATATGATGCTAACCTGCGGACCTAATACTGACCTTATACGGACGTATGTGTGAACGACATACACGCACATTACAGAATCTCCGTGTGGTTGTCGAGTGAGGGGTGGGGGCTTGTAGAGTTCATGATGCGAGATATGACGCAGAATATATGCGGCCGCTGCCTGTCACAGCTGCTTTTTGTTTACAAAGTGTAGCCTATGCATTATGTAGGCCAAAGAAGACAAATCTATTGTGCATAGGCTAATACTTGAAGTAGGCTAGTCACGTAAGTGCACACTTTAAATTGACCTAGCCTACAGTATTTGTATGTGTGCTTCAAATAAACACATTTATCTGTTTTCAACGTTATACAGAATTAGCTATAGAACCCCAAATCTGGTTTGCGTTGGAGAGAGAGAGCATGCACAAACTTTATGGTAGGCTACCAGCCAATTCAGTAGGCTAACTCAAGACTTCAAGATCATACAACGTTTTTAAGCAACAAACAAAATACTAACATTAATAACAGTTTTACATATTTTTTCCAAAAGCATCCTCTCCCCATGTGTCGCATTTACGTAAGGAGCTTGGAACAAAGTTGGGTTTTCTTCGTTTTCATTTTCTTTAGGCATATATGCTCAGCAAATATCAGCGAGCTCAGCAGGTCATGAAGGCTATCAATGAACAGAAAACCGTGTTGGCTAACAATTTATTAAATACTCCTGTTATTGTCGTCAACGACGTCGCTGTAGGCTACTGCCTTTTCAGCGCCTTCTGCTTATGATGATTCAGTCTTCTGAATTCGTTTGTCCTTGCCATGCAGTTGTAGGCTAACGTGTCTCTAACGTTCCCTTCAGGTGTTATATCAAAATGTTGTATGCCCTCATGGACAGTAGCTCCGGTCTTACACGTATGTCTGAAAGCGCTTACAATTTGTGCTGTTTGATGGACATTGGACTGAAATTCCCTGAAAAACGAGAGACTGAAAAATGATACAGGAAAATATTCTCTCCACTCCTCCACTTGTCCACTCCTCCACACTTCCCCTCCTCCACTCTTCCACTCCTCCACTCTTCCACTCCTCCACTCCATATCTGTTATTCCATTTCCACCATCTTGTCCCCTCCTCTCCTCTCCCCTCCTCTCCTCTCCTCTCCTCTCCCCTCCTTTCCTCTCCTCTCTTCTCTTCTCCACCACTCTCCTCTACTCCTCTCTCTCCTCCTATCCTCTTCTCTCCTGTCCTCTCACTCCTCTACTGTGCTCTCTTCTCTCCCAATCTCTCCTCTCTTCTTTTCTCCTCCTCCTCTCTTCTCTCTCCTATCCTCCTACCCTCCTCTCCACCACTCTCTCCTCTCCTGTCCTCTCTCTCCTCCACTAACTGTCCTCTCTTCTCTCCCCATCTCTCCTCTCTTTTCCTCCTCCTCTCTTCTCTCCCCATCTCTCCTATTCTCTCTCCTCTCTTCTCTCCTCTTCTCTCCTCCTCTCTCTCCTCTTCTCTCCTACACTCCTCTCCCTCTCAGACTAATATGTTTTTTTCATTTGAATAGAGAAGAGAGTCACCTGCTTCTTCTTCCTCCTTCTCCACCTCCTCCTCCTACAGAGGTTCTCCTGAGAAATTGCATTTAGTCTGAGCATGACAGTTATTTAGTTTGGGGGAGATTTGAGGTTGTTGTCTGCTAAATAAATGATGTCTTCCTCTGTGTCTCCTCCAAGGCTGTCGCCGTACCCAGACTAGAGCAATTTAAACAAGTATCTCTCTCTCTCTCTCTCTCTCTCTCTCTCTCTCTCTCTCTCTCTCTCTCTCTCTCTCATGCTCTCGCTCTTTCTCTTTCTCTCCTCTCTCTCCCTCT
Organism: Alosa pseudoharengus; assembly: GCF_046254945.1. NCBI lineage: Eukaryota > Metazoa > Chordata > Actinopteri > Clupeiformes > Clupeidae > Alosa > Alosa pseudoharengus. The sequence goes on along the minus strand of NW_027468565.1, from coordinate 25,837,302 downwards.
CTCACACACACACTTTCTTTCTCTATCTCTCTCAGATTGGCATGGTTTTATTATAGTTAGCATAATAACTGGTTTGATTTGCATTGAGAGATTATCTTATGGAAAGAACCCCATGCCAGTCGTGAGATATGGTGAAGGGTATGTGATGATGTGGGGGTCTTTTAATTCCAAAGGCCAAGGGAACTTTATCAGGATGCATAGTATTCTGGATCCATGAAATAACTGGCCTTTAAAAATAAAAATATGTCTGCCTCTATGGGAATTTAACATAGGGGTATGTATACTTATGGCCCCTGTATTTTAAGGAAGAACATTTATTTATTTACGATTCTTTATTCATTCACAAAGAAAATTGATGTCTTTAAAGGTTGGATATTTCCTCATGTGTTAATTAACGCATTCACATCAATTTCCAAATTTTTTTATTTTTTTTTCTCTTTTTGGTCAACTTTAGCATGTGTATGTTCAGGGTGTGTAAATTTATTTTAAGGAAGAACATTTATTTATTTACGATTCTTTATTCATTCACAAAGAAAATTGATGTCTTTAAAGGTTGGATATTTCCTCATGTGTTAATTAACGCATTCACATCAATTTCCAAATTTTTTTATTTTTTTTTCTCTTTTTGGTCAACTTTAGCATGTGTATGTTCAGGGTGTGTAAATTTACGAGCACATATGTAGGTCCTGCTCCATTTGCTGATTTATAAACAAGCAGTTGTGCTTTAAAGTCAATTTGGTAACACTTTACTTGACAATATTGACATAAGAGTGACATGACACTGTCATGAACACATGACACTGTCATGACACATGAAACCTAACCCTAATCCTAACCTCTAACCCTAATCCTATAACCCCACCCATAACCCTAACCCTAACCCTAACTCTAAACCTAACCCTAAACCTAACCCCAATCCTAACCCTAACTTGTTATGACAAAAACTGAATGTCACTTAATAACAGAAGTGTTATGTCATAAACATTTATGACTTGTTTGTCATGTGGCTGTTGAAAAATTGCCCCAAGATCGACCCCTGGGAAACACCACAGGTCAAGAACATTGGTGTTGAGGTACAGTTGCCGATGGCAACAACAAAGCTCCTTTCTTGTAGATATGATTTGAGCCAGTTGATAACTATGCCTGTAAATCCAACCCAGTGTTCTAGTCTGTGTAGTAAAATGTTGTGGTCAACAGTGTCAAATGCTGCACTAAGGTCCAGTAGCACTAGGACTGATGTTTTCCCAGAGTCTGTATTGAGGCGTATGTCATTGAAAAACTTAATAGCTGTTTCAGTGCTGTGATTTGCCCGAAAACCAGACTGAAAGTAATCAAAATATACCAATATGATGTTAGGAAAGTGGTAAGTTGATTAAAGACTACTTTTTCAATAATTTTGCCAATAAAAGAAAGATTGGATATGGGCCTGTAATGGCATGGAGGCATCCATGTTATTCTTCTTGAGAAGGGGCTTTACAACAGCTGTTTTCAGTGACTTAGGAAAAGTGACACACAGCAATGATACATTTACAATGTGAAGGAGATCTGCCGCTATAAGGTGTGCGCATGCGTGTGTTTGTGTGTGTATATGTGTGTGTGCTTCTGCTGCTAAGGCCAGTTTAAGGATGTGTGTGTGTGTGTGTGTGTGTGTGTGTGTTAACGACAGCCTCATTGATCACTAATTTCCTCTGGCAGACGGAGTGTAGACCAGGCCTTGCTGATCAGGCAGCCTGCAGCTGAGGAGAAAGGAAAGATCATAAAACAAAGAGCTACAAGAGGTGTGTGTGTGTGTATGTGTGTGTGTGTGTGTGTGTGTGTGTGTGTGTGTGTGCATGCGTGTATGTGTGTGTGTCTACGTTAATGTGTGTGTGTTTAAGAGAGAGAGAGAGAGAGAGAGAGAGAGAGAGATAGCGATAGCATTTAACTGTTGAAGCTTACAAAAAATTCTCATAATTCGAGTTAAGTAGTCCTCATGCCAGCTAATTTATCTCGGTTGATAATGGCCTAATCTGCTGTGTCATGCTAGCTAATTTATCAGAGGCTGAAAGTAACCTAATCTGCTGTGTCATGACTCTAAAATGCTAAGGCTTGCAGTCGGCCAATGCTGACCAGTCACACCCATGCTAGCTGTGCTGCTACACCCACTGATAGAGGTTCTCCTAGCCTGGTGGAGATGCCCGCTCTAAGCCTGGCATCACATCACACTGGCGGAGGTTCTCCTACCCTGTACAATTTTTTATGAGAAAAGAGTATTATCCGAACTCAGTATCAGCATCCTCTTCTGCCTGTGCGACTTTAGACAGCTTAGTGTGTGTGAAACCAGGGCTTACTTGACTGAGAGTGTTTAGTGTGTGTGTGAGAACAGGGGTTACTTGACTGAGAGTGTTTAGTGTGTGTGAATACAGTGGTCAGTTGGCTGAGATTGCGTATGTGCGTGCGTGTGTGCATGCGTGTTCTATAGAGCGTGTTCTATAGAACGTGTTGCTGGGGAAGCTAAGGTGCAGCAGGTTGGCTTGGCCCAGTTCCCCACGGTAATAAAATACTCTGTCTCCACAGTAGTAAGTCATTTCAGCTAAAAGCACAAACTAAAACACTGAAAGTTGATGGAATCCCCAAACACACACACACACACACACACACACACACACACACACACACACAGATATGGCAATAAGATCAGCACATATTTAAGAGCTGCTGCTGTAAGAGGAGTGAAGAGAGGAGAGGGGAGGAGAAGAGGAGACGAAAGGAGGAGAGGGGAGGAGAGGAGAGGAGTGGAGAGGAGAAGAGGAGAGGAGAGGAGAGGTGAGGTGAGGAGAGGAGAGGAGAGTTAGTTGTTCGGGGGTGACTGGCATTAGGCCCTTCAGAGTGAGCTCAGCGAATCAGAGACCATGAAATGAACCTGTCTCCACTGCACTCAATTCAACCTTGAACTCACACACACACACACACACACACACACACACACACACCAGCTCTCCCCTTCACTACTGTCACTGGATACAGGCTTCTCTCTCCTTCTCTCTCTTTCCCTCTCTCTCTCTCACTTTGTGTGTGTGTGTGTGTGTGTGTGTGTGTGTGCATGTGTGTGTTGTTGTGGCATAAGTGTCATTTTTTCTGTCAGAAATCATCCAGTCATATACCAAACACATTCATAGTCATGTGCCAAGTCCTTTTCCACATTTCTTCTCTCTCTCTTTCTCTCTCTCCCTTTCTATCTCTTTCACTCTGTCACTCTCTCTCTTTCTGTCTCTCCCTGTCTCTCCCTCTCTCACTCTCACTCTCTTCCTCTCTCTCTCCCTTTCTCTCTCTCACTCTCTCTCTTTCTCTCACTCTCCCTTTCTATCTCTCTTTCACTCTGTCACTTTCTCTCTCTTTCTCTCTCTCTCTCTCCCTCTGTTCTTCATTCCTCTCTGCCTCCCTGGACCTGTCACATGTCAAGTTAGTTCACTTGCATGAGTCCACAGTGGACCACACACACACACACACACACACACACACACACACACTGGACAGCATGGTTGGGTTCAGCTCATAGAATCCTCAGCTTTACTACACAAACTCTCCTGAAACACTACATTCACTTACACACTGACACACTTGCACACTCTCTTGAAACACAAACACTCCTTCACACACCCTCACACACACTCTTGAAATACAAATACTCACTCACTGTGTGTGTGTGTGTGTGTGTGTGTGTGTGTGTGTGTGTGTGTGTGTGTGTGTGTGTAGATGATGAGAGTAATGCTTTGTCCACTCTGTGCAGACAGGGTGAAACCCCTCTTTGAGGCCAATCTCTATTAACACGGCCTTCTGCATAATCTGACCCATTTATTACAGTGAGGCTTCCTGCATTTTATTGACCTGTGTGGCTGTGTGTGAGTCTCTCTCTCTCTCTCTCTCTCTCTCTCTCTCTCTCTCTCTCTCTCTCTCTCTCTCTCTCTCTCTCTCCCGCTCTCCCTCTCTGTGTGTGTGCACGTGTGTATGTGTGTGTGTGTAAATGTATGTACATATATATACACTGCTCAAAAAAAATAAGGGAACACTTACAGTTTTCCACAATTGTTAAAACACATTTTTTGAAACCTTCCACCATTTTCTCCAATCTCAAACTACATTCACAGAATGTCTGACAGTTCTTGCAAAATAAAACACTCGCCTCAAAAGTTTTACTTGTGCTCAGAACCAAACAGTGTCAGAGTACCGATCCAGTGCATGATTGAAGTGTTCCCTTAATTTTTTTGAGCAGTATATACAGCGGGGAAAATAAGTATTGAACACGTCAACATTTTTTTCAGTAAGTATACTTCCAGTGAGGCTATTCGCATGAAATTTTCACCAGACATTAGTATTAACTTAGGTAATCCACACATACATAAAAATCCAAACATTAATGTCTAAAAGTAGAGTTATGAGTAAAAAAGTGGAATGGCACAGGGAAAAAGTATTGAACACACTAAGAAAAAGCAGTACACAAAGGCAAGGAATGGCAAGAAACAAACTGGAATCTATAAGTATTTAGAGAAATTATCCCTCCTATCTGTGCAAATTGATATGAACTGGGTTAGTACATACTGGTGGGCTATAAAAAGGTTTTTTGTTACCAAGGTGTCACAAAAGAAACATTTCATGATGGGCAAAAGCAAAGAGCCCTCCCAAGACCTTTGCAACCTTATTGTTGCAAAACATATCAATGGAACTGGTTACAGATGCACTTCAAAACTTCTGAATCATCCAGCAAGCAGTATTGGAGCCATTATCTGCAAGTGGAAGGAACATCAATGCATCATCAACTGGCCATGCACAGGATCTCCTTGCAAGATTTCTGACCAGGAAGTCAGAAGGATAGTCAGAAGTGTAGCCGAAGATCCAAGGACCACTCAGAGAAAGCTCCAGAAAGACTTGGAGGCAGCAGGTACAATTTTTACAGAGAAAATCATAGGTAATGCACTCCATCACCATGGCCTCTACGCACGCTCATCCCGCATGACTCTTTTGCTGAAGAAAAACATGTCAAACCTCGTTGAAAGTTTGCTACACAACATTTGGACAATCCTATGCAATACTGAGAGAATGTATTCTGGTCTGGTGAGAGCAAAACTGAACTTTTCGGATGTCATACTACACACCATATTTGGAGGAGAAATGGCACTGTGCATCACCCTAAAAATACCATACCAACAATGAGGTTTGGAGCTGGTGGCATCATGGTGTGGGCTGTTTTTCATCTCATGGTACTGGCAGACTTCATACAGTTGAAGGAATGATGAATGGAGTCATTTTGTTCCAGGAGAAACTTTACATCCACCAGGATGATGAGGATGAGACATGGCTAGACCTTCCAGCAGGACAATGATCCAAACCATTCAGCAAAGGAAACTCTCAATTGGTTTCAGAGAAAGGAAATCAAGGCCCTGACTTCAATCCAATTGAACAGTTTTGGAAGTTAACTAAAGATCAGGATTCACAAGAGGGACCCCTGGAATCTTCAATATTAAAGGACTATCTGTTTAAAAGAATGGGCCAAAATCACACCAGAATACTGTGACTG
>NW_027468565.1:25806748-25826748 GCF_046254945.1 Alosa pseudoharengus | reverse complement strand
ATACACTGCACATATCTGTACATATCTGTCTATATTGTTCATACTCGATATGGCTTCTCCTTATATAATGTTGCTGTTAATACACTGCACATATCTGTCTATATTGTTAATACTGCATATACACTTATTTTTACTACTCGTATAATGTTACTGTTAATACACTGCACATATCCTTACTGTAAACCATACCACTTTATGATACTGTATACTACACTATGTCATATACTATTTATACTGCACTACCTGTCTATACTGTTCACATTGCATTTTTCTGCTTTTTTTGCACTTCTGGTTAGACACTAACTGCATTTCAATGTCTGTACTTGTACTCTGCACAATTACAATAAAGTTTAATGTAATGATGGGAAGTCTGAGGGAGTCGGCCGTCGTTGTGTTCAGCCATGGCTGGAATCTTTATGTGTATTTGGTTGACAGATTTGAATCCTTTTCAATTCTTTCCATTGTTGATAAAATCCAGCTTCAATCAAACATTTCTTGACCGGCTCATTATATGGTCACCATGGTTGCAATTACATTAAACAGCCAACAGCTCAATTGTTATATATGTGCTCATAACTAACTCCCAATCGTACCAGACTCTGTCTGTAGGTTAGGTTTACTCAACCTCATTCGTATCGGGTGCGATTGAAAAAATCGGGAGGTCTCATAGGCTCATACAGGGGTGTGTGTGTGTGTGTGTGTGTTAGTGTGTTTGTGTGTGTGTGTGTGTGTGCGTGCGTGCGTGCGTGCATGCGTGCGTGAGTGTGGTGTGTGTGTGTGTGTGTGTGTGTGTGTGTGTGTGTGTGTGTGTGTGTGTGTTTGTGTGTGAGGTTTGAGGTGAGGTGTTCTCCTAGAGGATGAGAGTAAGTGTGAGTGGAGTGAGAGGCTGGGACACAATCAAACACAGGAAAAGCTGTCATCATCACTGACGTCATCATCACTGGCTTGACTTCTTATGCCGTCTTATAGCTGTCATCATCTTTGGCGTTAGAGGTGTGTGTGTGTGTGTGTGTGTGTGTGTGTGTGTAGCCTTCACCTCATCTGAGCCAACATCAGCTCTGAAGTGGTGTGTGTGTGTGGTGTGTGTGTGTGTGTGTGTGTGTGTGTTGTGTGTGTGTTTGTGTGTATAGGCTTCAGCTCTGCTACTCTGATTGATGCTGACACAAAAACAGCACAAAGAAAGAGAAACAGAAGAACAAGAAGATGCAACAAACAAACACTCCGGTATCATCTCACAAACAAACAAACAAACACTCCAGCATCATCAGCAGGTTAGGCCAAGATAGGGCAGGCAGAGCTAGGTTAGGGTGGAGCAGGCTTGGCTAATGCAGACTAGGCTTGACTTGATTAGGCTAGAGTGGGGGCGACTAGGCTAGATTATTCTAGGGTGGGCAAGGCTAGACTATGGTGTAGGAGGCAAGTCTGGTGAATCAGGCTAGGTTAGGCTAGATTAGGCAAGGGTGGGGCAGGCTAGGCTATGATGTAGGAGGCAAGTCTAGGGTGGATCAGGCTAGGCTAGATTAGGCTAGGGTGGAGGAGTCTATGCTAGGCTAGGTTAAGATAGGTTGGGACAGGCTAGGTTAGGTTAGGGTGGTGTCAGATGTTAATCAAATGTTGCCTTGTCTGCTAGTGGAGGGCAGAAGTATTCCCCCACCCCTGCCCTTGCCCCTGCCCTGCCCTGGCTAAGCTCAGTAAAAGGTCTGCGCTCGGGGTAAATATGGCTGCCATGCATCCGCATACATTATCCTGATATCATAGCGAGGAGCTCACGCTCCCTGGCACATGAATAATGCACTTTGTTTGATGGAGCGAGCAAGAAAGAGCAGGGCAGAGAAACACTCCACAGAGACTGAGAGAGAGAGAGAGGGACGAAGAGAGAGAGAGAGAGGGGGGGGATGGGGAGAGAGAGCAGGAAAGAGGGAGAGGTATGTAAGGTAGACGGAGAGAGGCAAGCGAGAGAGAAAGGATCAGAGAGCCAGAGAGGGAGAGGAATAGAGAGAGATGAGGAGGGAGAGGGATAGAGAGAAATGGGGAGAGGAATGGAGAGAAAGATAAAGAGAGATGAGGAGAGGAATGGAGAGAGATAGACATGGGGAGAGGAATGGGGAGAGGAATGGAGAGAGCGATAGAGAGAGATTGGGAGAGGAATGGAGAGAGAGATAGAGAGATGAGGAGAGGAATGGAGGGAGATAGACATAGGGGGAGGAATGGAGAGAGGGATAGAGAGAAATGGGGAGAGGAATGGAGAGAGATAGAGAGAGATTGGGAGAGGAATGAGAGAGAGATAGAGAGAGATTGGGAGAGGAATGGAGAGAGATAGAGAGAGATGACGAGGGAGAAAGAGAGAGATGGGGAGAGAGAAAGAGATAGAGAGATAGTTAGAGACAGAGGGGAGAGGGGTGGGGCGGGGGGTGCAGAGATGGAAGCTGGAAGATGAAAAGTAAAAGAGGGAGGGAGGGGAGGCATGAGTGTCTGTAGAGAGAGCTTACCACACACACACACACACACACACACATACGCACACACACACACACATACACACACACACACACACATACGCACACACACACACACACACACACACACACACACACACACACACACATACATACACACACACACACACACACACACATACACACACACACATACGCACACACACATACGCACACACACACACACACACACACACACACACACATACACACACATACATATACACACACACACACACACACACACACATACACACACACACATATACACACACACACACACACACACACATATACATACACACGCACATACATAAGTTCTGTTTTTACTTCCCTGAAAGGAGGCAGTTTTGAGATTGGCCATGTTAGCTACACCTTAGCTACACCTGCAAGAGGAACACAGCAGTACGTGTGTGTGTGTGTGTGTGTGTGTGTGTGTGTGTGTGTGTGTGTGTGTGTGTGTGTGTAAGTACTACGTGTGTGTAAACTGTTGGCTGTGACTGAGGTGGGGAGTGTGTTGTGTGGTGCCGTTGTTCTTTTGCTGGAGCTGCACCCTGACTTCAGAGCCAGGGCTGATGTAAGAGGGCTGAAATACACTCCCAGTGCCGGGGCGACCTTCCCCACACTCACGCTCACTTACCACATCTTTCACTTAACACGCCATTCACTTACACTTACCCCTTACCATCCCTGCTGACCACTACAGTAACCCTTCCCACACGCAAACTAAAAGGACTTCATGCGCAAACTAAAAGGACTTCATGTTGCCCCCCATCTACTCATACTACTGTATACCAGCATTGTCCAACCCATCCTTTTATACTGTTCCACCTGCTTCTTCAACATGCTTACTGTAAAAAAACGTAACAAACTCACTCAACTAACCAATACTGCCACCAAAATAATAGGTCTGCATACCCCAAACTTACAAGAACTAAACACTAAGGCCATCGCAGGTATTGCTCATTCAATATCCTTGGACATTACCCACCCACTCAACCGCTACTTCTCACCCCTACCCTCTGGCAGGAGGTTTAGAAGCATAAGGTGCAATAAAGCCCGCTTCAGCAGAAGCCTAATCCCCTTAGGAATCCAAACACTCAACAACACAAAGCCCCACAGATAAATATATGCAGTGCAATAATGTATGTTTTTCCCATGAAACCCCCAATAATTTATATAAAAGTCTGTGTCAAATGCCTATGATGTATGTAAGGTGTATATCTGTACTGTATGTCATTCCTATGTCTGTGACCATGTACAGTATGTGCCATTCCGTGCTTGTGACCATGCAGGATGAAAAGCGGTATGGAAAATGTGAAAAAGAATTTCCCTAAGGGGACAACTAATAAACTAACTAACTAACCACACCACTCACTTAACACACCACTCACTTAACATTTAACACTGCTAACCGCTACAGTAACCCTTCCCCACACCACTCACTTAGCATTTAACACTGCTAACCGCTACAGTAACCCTTCCCCACACCACTCACTTAACACTGCTAACCACTATAGCGGAACTTAACACTGCTAACACTTTCCACTTACCATCATCTTGAATTTCCCCTGGGGATCAATAAAGTATCTATCTATCTATCTGTCTGTCTGTCTGTCTGTCTGTCTGTCTATCTATCTATTTATCACTACATGGATACGTGAACCTAAATATGGTGCTGGCACTGTAGCTAGTTGCGCCACAGCGCCCCCCATCACTACACTAGACCTCAACATTAACCCCTCTCAACACTTAACACTTACACTTATCTTCCCAACACAACTCCAAACACTTAGCACTAACTGTCACGGCTGGACAATATCTTAACCCTTAACCCTTCCCTACACCAGGGCTTAATTTGAGCAGGATCTTGCCGGGAAAGGATCCGGAACCTGCTAGATTGGGACTGGCACCTATCTGATTGGATTCGGCATCTCCTTTGTCAGTATCAGAATTTGAGTCTGCTGAGTGCAGCTGTAGAGCACTCTGAGCTCGACCGTCATGTCAGATCGCTGCATTTCTCTTGACCCCTCTGATTATGGTTTGTGTATCGATAGAAAAACACATTATTATCCAGGATTCATGACAAGTGACTGTTGCTTACAGTAGCTGTTGTTTCAGCACCATGGACAGCGTTGCCTGTGCTATACAGTCATCGATAAGTGCTGTGCTGTGACAGCACTGAAAAGGGGGCAGAGGAACTGTCAGTTTGGTTTCTTTCATGGTTATAATGTAAATAGAACTTAGCCTACGAGAGAGAGAGAGAGAGAGAGAGAGAGAGAATAGAAAGCCTACGAGAGAGAAAGAGAGAGAGAGAGAGAGAGAATGCAGCAATCTGTAAACAAATGTTTCTGCACCACTTAATTATTGTGTTATTTTGCTCTTGATTTTTAGATGTGATATGATTACATTGAATAATCACCTGAGCACAGTTTGCTTAGTGTTGATTAGTTTGAGCACCTTCTTGTGCTCTCCAGGCACATGGATACTTGATGAGATCTGGGACTTTTTCTATTCTCTGACTTAACAGAACAACACTGTCTGTGTTTCAGGACGTTTTAGATATATGGATGGATAGATAGATACTTTATTGATCCCCAGGGGAAATTCAAGGTCTCAGCAGCATACAGACAACACATACACATTCTTTAACAGCAGAAAAAGTAATTAAAGTATATAATATAAAAAAAACAACTAAGCAATAAGGACAGTAGAAGATAAAGAATATACTAAATATACTAAAATACAAATTATACTAACTAACACTTAATCTAAATCAATTCTAAAAAACAGTATCCACATAGTGGTGATCAATCAATCAGAGGCGCTTGCAATGACTGAGGCAGGGACTGAGCCTGTGATTCTCTGTGCATAGTAAGGTAAGGTAAGGTGCTCTGTGTGATTGAGTGTCATGGTGATAGTGCAATGGTGATAGTGGTCATGGTGATAGTGCAAATGAGTAAGTCCAACAGTGCAACAATGCAGAAATAAAGTCTATATATCTATATATTTAACTATTTTAAGAAAAGGTATAAGTGTGGCCACAGTTCGGCTGTGGCATGGAGGGAGGGGTTATGCATATGTGCTAATGTGCTAATATAGCACGCAAACAGTGAGGCAGAAAGACCGTGGTAAAAGTGGCTAGTGGACAGACAGTATCCAAACATGGAGGGGGTGAAGAGGCAGACAGACTATGCAGAGAAGTCTATCTCTCCTCTTCCCTTAAGTGAAGCATTGAACAGTTCAATGGCCCTGGGGACAAATGACTTTCTCAGTCATTTCTCAGTCTGTCTGTTGTGCAAGGCAGTGAGCGAAGTCTCCAGCTGATCAGGCTCTTCTGCTTAACAATAGTGCTGTGGAGTGGGTGACACTCATTGTCCAAGATGTTGATCAGTTTGTTCAGGGTCCTTTTGTCAGATAGTGAAGTCATGCACTCCAGTTCGGCTCCCACTACTGAGCCAGCTTTCCTTACCAGCCTGTCAATTCGCCCCGCATCCTTCTTCCTTGTGCTTCCTCCCCAGCATACTACTGCATAGAAGAGGACGCTGGCAACAACAGACTGGTAGAACATCCTGAGGAGCTTGCTGCACACGTTGAAGGACCGCAGCCTCCTCAGGAAGTACAGCCTGCTCTGCCCTTTCTTGTAGAGTGCATCAGTGTTGGCTGACCAGTCCAGTTTATTGTCCAGGTGGAGACCCAGATACTTGTAGGTGCTTACCACCTCCACATTGACCCCATCAATGTGGACTAGTAGCAGAGTGGGCTTAGACCTGCGGAAATCCACCACCATCTCCTTTACAGATTAGCCGGTAACACTTTACAGTAAGGGTACATAAATTATCATGAATTTATGCATGAATTAATTCATGGTTTATGTATTACTTCATTCCTTATTATCTCAGGAATATGAATCATATCTCAGGATATGAATCATCAGGGATTTACATGGATTCAAAGTCTGTCATTCATGACCTCATACAGTACATGAGCAACACATCATCTAAAGCATTAAGTATGGTGGGCACATGATTAATGATTTATTAAGAATGACCATGATGATTTATTTTTCTGCCAAAAATGTGGTCATCACTACTCAAATTCCGATTTGAACACAACTTTGCAGTTTTCTAAACACATGCCATTGTTCACACTTTAGTTGAGCAGCCACATACGTGATGAACTCATGAGTAATTAACCTTAAATTTATGTAATTATGTGATCATGCTTAAAGGGATATTCCACCATTTCGGGAAATACACTCATTTTCCATCTCCCCTCGAGTTAAACAATTGAGTTTTACCTTTCCCCAGTTCATCCAGCCGTTGATTTAAAAGGGCGGTAGGAGGGCTGAATTCTTCATCATGGTGTTCATATAGTGTTTAATGGCCACTGGAGAGTCAGTGAGAACAGGTGCCTGTGAGGGCAGCAGTAAAGCTGCGAGGAGGTGATTAGCAGCTGCAGATGAATGGACCGTCTTCTCCAAAGGGAAATAAGGCTAATGATAATGATGAGAATGGTACACCTCCATTATTACAGTGCAGAGCAATAGGCACACTCACACACTCTGTCAAACTGCACCAACACTGACCAGGGGACACCTTTAACTCCATAAACCACTTCCTGTGTATTATTAGCGTTGGCCAGGGGGCACATTTTGTCGTTATTAACCACAAGTTGTTGATGAGTTATCTTGGTTTTTGTTGTTGCTTTCAGAAGATGTCGTCATAGTCATTTAACAGCGCTATTACTGATCATTGTCAAGACAACTTTGAAAACATAGCATTCGATGAAAGCTCATCATTACATAGCATAAACCATGATGTCATGCTGCAAACTGTCAAGAAACTGCAGATATTAACAAGCATCTTCACTCCCATTGGTAGTTGCCAGGATACGTTGCTCCTCGAGCCCAATCATCTGCTGTGTCCACCGCACCTACCTGGGCGTGGCACCAGTGACTTGTTAACAGTCCCTCTTAGCTGTAAATGGGCGTTGAATGAACGGTGACCTGTGAATATATCTCTTTCTGGTTACATCTGGATGTGGATGTTGGTTTGGTTTGAATAATGTTGTGGATAGAGGGGTATTTAACGAGTATAGTATTGCCTATCTTTTATAACATGTTTGGTTTGAATAGTGTTGTGGATAGAGGGGTATTTACCGAGTATAGTTTTGCTTATCTGTATAACATGTTTTGTTTGAATAGTGTTGTGCATAGAGGGGTATTTACCGAGTATAGTATTGCTTATCTTTTATAACATGTTTGGTTTGAATAGTGTTGTGGATAGAGGGGTATTTACAGAGTATTGCTTATCTGTTATAACATGTTTGGTTTGAATAGTGTTATGGATAGAGGGGTTTTTACCGAGTATAGTATTGCTTATCTGTTAAAACATGTTTGGTTTGAATAGTGTTATGGATAGAGGGGTTTTTACCGAGTATAGTATTGCTTATCTGTTAAAACATGTTATAACAGATACTGTACTCTACTGTACCTTCAATTGTTTACCATGTTGTGAGTCACTTTGGTTAAAAAGCATCAGCCAAAGTAATGTAATGTAATATAATGTAATGACATGTTTGTGACAGACATGCCATTCTTATGTTACAGCACTAGGGCTCCTCATATGACGTGTCATCCAAACCTCGTCAGTTGTCCCAAGTTTTTCCTGAAAAGTGTGTCATTTACTCCATAAGCTCACTTGGCTCAGGGATTTCTGATGAATAATTCCTGTCTCAGTAGTTCTTTAATTATGATTCCTTTGGATCATAGCGCTATCCGCTGCAGGTCCAGTTCATCAAACTGAGCGGATTCATAGCAGATTAATTTTCTGCTTTGAGTTTGATCTTCTGTTTCCTTATGCCCCCACGCCACGTATACACAAAGAACATATGTCTTGAGCACTTGTGCTGTATACATGTGTATTTACTGTATATACAATGAGCACATGTGAGCTGCTCATGGACGTCCTTCAGCTGAAACAGAGCAGTGGAGGAGTCTGGAGCTGCCTAGGCTTTTACACGCTGTGTTATTCTACTGTCTGATTCCCAGGCTTACTGTGTGTGTGTGTGTGTGTGTGTGTGTGTGTGTGTGTGTGTGTGTGTGTGTGTGTGTGTGTGTGTGTGTGTGTGTGTGTGTGTGTGTGTGTGTGTGTGTGTGTGTGTGTGTGTGTGTGTGTGTGTGTGTGTGTGTGTGTGTGTGTGTGTGTGTGTGTGTGTGTGTGTGATATTTTCTTGACATACTCTTAAGCTAGGTACCTCAGCTCCTCTGCACTTACAGACAAACAGTGTGTGTGTGTGTTAGGTACCACTGCTCCTCTCTTACAGTCACACACAAACACAGTGTTTCAGGCGGGGTTCCATGGAGACGCCAGCGTCTGATTGGGCGCGCAGTAGTGGTTGAAACAGCAAGACGCGCCTTTGTGGATTTCACTGCACACGCTCCCTTTCTTTATCTCTAGGCTTGGCACTCTAGGAGGAAATATCTCTTTTCTGAGGTAGTCTCTTTAAAAACAGAGAGAGAGAGAGAGAGAGAGAGAAAAGAGAGGGAGAGGCACTGACAAAGTGAGAGAGGAAGACATACTGTAGAGAGAGAGCGAGCAAGTTTGAACATTTATTTAAAGTAATGAGGCTGGTGCTTTTGCATTTGGTTAGCGCTAGCGTCAGCGCTGCGCTGGCTGGGCCCCCCAATGAGATTACGGCTGGCGCTCTGGCATCTCTCGCATCTCGCTCAGGCATCGCTTTGATCACGGCAGCTTCATGCAGTCGGACTCCTTCAGAAAACACATTACTATATCACTTAAGTGGGAGCATGCCTAGCGCCGCAGCGGCTCTCTGCTAGCGGCAGCTGAACAGCCAAGCTACGAGTTGGAGAAGAGACTGCAGAAAGACTGGGACACCCAAAGAATGAACACGTCTCTAATTTAGCTTTGATTTGAATCTCTCTCTCTCTCTCTCTCTCTCTCTCTCTCTCTCTCTCTCTCTCTCTCTCCCCATCACCAGCCCTCTCCTCCTTCCTCTCTGTTTCCCTGGCCTAATGTCCCTCCTAAACCTCCATCTCTCTCTCCTTCTTTGGAACACTATTCCTCCTTCTATCCCTCTCTCTCTTACATTTTCTCTCCTCGTGTGGACCTCTCCCTCTCCTCTCTCTTTTTCTTCCTCTCTGTCTCTTCCTCTCTCTCTCTCTCTCCTTCTTTCTCTTCCTGTATACCTCTCTCCCTCTCTCCCCCCTCTTTCTCTCTCTCCTTCCTCTCTCCTCCCCCCTCTTTCTCTCTCTCCTTCCTCTCTCCTCCCCCCTCTTTCTCTCTCTCCCTCTCTCCTTCCTCTCTCCTCCCCCCTCTTTCTCTCTCTCCTTCCTCTCTCCTCCCCCCTCTCTCCCTCTCTCCTTCCTCTCTCCTCCCCCTCTTTCTCTCTCTCCTTCCTCTCTCCTCCCCCTCTTTCTCTCTCTCCCTCCTCTCTCCTCCCCCCTCTTTCTCTCTCTCCCTCTCTCCTTCCCTCTGCCTCCCCCGCTGTGTCATTAATGCAGCGAGACAAAGCTGGTTAGTCTACAGGCCTTTAATCCTGCAGCTCTGACCCCTGGGCCTGACGGACTGAGGACAGCAGGGTTACGAGGTCATGAGGTCATGTCTGTGGGGTGCCAGTTTATAGATGAGGCTCTACAGGGCAGTACAGGGCTGGAACATTGAACATTGTACCAGGAGCACTGAGACAAGCACAGAAGCACTGTGTGTGTGTGTGTGTGTGTGTGTGTGTGTGTGTGTGTGTGTGTGTGTGTGTGTGTGTGTGTGTGTGTGTGTGTGTGTGTGTGTGTGTGTGTGTGTGTGTGTGTGTGTGTGTGTGTGTGTGTGTGTGTGTGTGTTTGAATGACATCTCAGTGGTGTCTGATTCCCTCGTGGGGTGAATAATATGTGTTGCGTGTGTGTGAAACATTCTGATGCCTGTGTGAGTAATCTGAGTGGAAACACACCACACACACATACACACACACACACACACACACACACACACACACACACACACACACACACACACACATACACACACACACACACACATACACACACACACACACATACACACACACACATACACATACACACACACACACACACACACACACACACACATACACACACACATACACACACACACACATACACACACACACACACACACACATACACACACACACACACACACACACACACTACTCTGTTTCTGCCTTCAGTCACCAGCACCCAAACTGGGGTAGGGGGACCAGAGAGGAGAGAGAGAGAAAGATGGAGAGAGGTGGAAGGAGGAGAGAGAGAGAGAGATGGAGAGAGATAGAAGAGGGAGAGAGGGAGATGGAAGAGAGAGGGAGAGAGGGGGGACAGAGATGGAAGAGAGAGAGAGAGAGAGAGGGAGAGAGAGAAATGGAAGAGAGAGGGAGAGAGAGAGAAGAGAGGGTGACCAGTGAGGAAAGGGGGAGAGAGATGGGGAATGAGAGGTAGAGAGGGGGAGAGAGAGAGAAAGGGGGGTGACCAGTGAGGAGAGGGAGGGAGAGGGAGAGAATGAGACTGGGGGGAGAGAGAGGAAAGGGTTGGGGAGAAACAGAAACAGAGATAAGCAGGATCAGGTTCAGACGATCTTCATTTAGTAAATTCAATTCCATCCTCCCTGAGTTTGGAGACTATTCAAAGGAAGTAAAATGTCCAGCTAGTCTGGGAGAGAACAAAGATTCAATATTTGGACACTCTGGCAGTAACATTCAAGGGAGGGAAAGGCAGGAAAAAAAGACAGAAAAGGAGATCGGAGGCACCTAAGAGATATGGGATGGCTCAGACACAGAGGAACAGATAGGGAGAATGGGAGAGAAAACGAGGGCGAGAGAGATAGAGTTAACATGATTTACTTAGCGTAGCACGAGAGAGGTAGAGTTAATATTATTTACTTAGCATAACAATAGATACTGAAAGCTGAGACAGAAAATGATACTGAGGGAGATAGAGAGATTGTAGAGAAAGATACAAAAAAAGAGAGACAGAGAGAGAGAGAGAGAGAGAGAAAAGAGAGCGAGAGAGAGCGAGAGAGAGAGACCTAATTTATAGACAATAACATGTGGGTTAGGAGCCCACGGGGCATGAACATCGATCTGACCAATCACCAGGGCAGAGTGACATTGTGACATCACTACGGAACATAGAGAGAATCCTGAGTCAGGATGTCTGGACATGAGTGTGTGTGTGTCTATGTATGAATCTACGCGTGTGTGTGTGTGTGTGTGTGTGTGTGTGTGTGTGTGTGTGTGTGTGTGTGTGTGTGTGTGTGTGTGTGAACATGTTTGTGTGTCTATGTATGAATCTACGCATGTGTGTTTGTGCATGTTTCTGCACGTGTGTGAATGAGTTCTCCGGCATGTGTTTGTGAATGAGTTTGGAAGGTAGAGTATGAATGAGTGTCTGGGCTAAGTGGTTGTTTTTATAGACACACACATACACACACTCCCTCTCCCTCTCTCTGTCAGTGTGTGTGGGTGAAAGCACACGGCGGTGTCTGGGAGCTTATAGTAGGGACTGGAAATAGCAGTCTTACACATCAGTGTTTACTTATAGTACTTTTTCATTTAATAGACAATAGAATGAGCAGCCTCTCATTCCCCCCAAACTCTCTCTCTCTCTCTCTCTCTCTCTCTCTCTCTTAAATACATAGAAACACACACAGACACACACACTGACTTTTCTCTCTCTCTGTCTCACACACTCAAACCTATTCTTTGTCCAGCTCTGAGTGTAAGTCTCCATATATCCTGTATATTTCTGGTAGCGGTGATGGGGAACATGAAGTTACTCTCAATAACATACTCATCTGTCGCTGTTCTCCCACAGACAAAATACACACACACACACACACACACACACACACATCACACACACACACACACCCCACACACACACACAAAACTAACATGCATAGACACATACTCACACAGGGGCTACACACACAGGCTCAATTCTTTTCAAGCATTACAAAGACAGTAAACAATCTTGTTAAATGAGTCATTTTTATTGTATGTACATAAATGTTTCCAGTCATTATATATTTAATTATCATTATTAATATTGCCTAATCCTGCCTTTCCATGTTTTTTCAGCATCAATATTTCAGCATCAATATTTTAGTTCTTGTTATTTAAGGGTTAATGATCATGTACCGTTCAGTGTCAGATCCTGATGAAACACATGACTAAAGACACACTGTCATTATTATGTTATCAGTAGTGTGTGTTCAGTGTTCTCTCGTGTGTGTGTGTGTGTGTGTGTGTGTGTGTGTGTGTGTGTGTGTGTGTGTGTGTGTGTGTGAACACACGCTAAATCAGCGAATGCATCTAACCTTTTTTTCTCTCCCTCTCCCTCCCTCCCTCCTCTCTCTCTGTCTCACTCTCCTTTTCATCCCCCACTCTCTCTCTCTCTTTTTATGTGTGTGTGTGTGCGTGTGTGTGTCAGGAGTTTTTGGTCGGAGCTCCGTGTGTGAGGAGAGCATGCCTGTGCGTCCAGCGAGCGGCAAACATGAACCCCCCCAAACTCCACAGCAGCAGCAGCAGCAGCAACAGCAGTCTCCTGCCACACACACACACGCACGCACGCACACACACGCACACACACACACACACACACTCGCTCTCCAGCAGCCGCCGCTGCCGCCGCACTGCCAAGCCAACGGCAGACAGGGGGACAGTGCAGACGGTTCCCACGACGACGGTCGCCGCACGCCGGCCGGGCTGATGGAGGAGTTGCCGAGCAACACGGTGGTGGTCCGCATCGGGATCCCCGACCTGCAGCAGACGGTAAGTCCATGCGTCCTCTATCTTTCTCTCTCCGTCTCTCTCTCTCTCTCCTGCTCACAGCCGGTTTTCCTCCCTTGCACTCGTTCGCTGCCTCCCGCGTTCCTCTCTCTCTCTCCCGCGTTCCTCTCTCTCTCCTGCGTCCTCTCTCTCTCTCCCGCGTTCCTCTCTCTCTCGCGCGTTCCTCTCTCTCTCTCTCTCTCTCTCTCTCCCGTTCCCCTGTCTCTGCCGCGCCGGTGTTGTCCACTTGTCGGATGGAAGCGTTGGTTCTCTTTCTCTCTAACTCCCTCTCTCCTGTTCCCTCTCTTCTCTCTCCCTCTCTCCTTTCTCTGTAATCATTCTTCCTGTGGCTATGTCTGACTTTGACAGGTGACCACTTCCAGAGAAGGGGGGTGATAATTAGCCAAACAGGCAAGAGAATGAAGGAAGAGAGAGAGAGAGAGAGAAAGAGAGAGAGAGAGGGGGGGAGAAGGAAAGAAAAACTGAGCAATGGACAGATAAAAAAGAGAGATTGACAATAAAAGAAGCAGAGGAAATGCAGAACAGATCGGCACTAGACACACCGGGCGAGAGGGGGATAGAGAGGGAGGCAGGAGGAGGGAGAGAGAGAGGGAGGCAGAGGGAGGGAGGGAGAACGGGAGGATTAAAAGTGATCCCCTCTTGCCTGGCTTGCTGCTGTAACACAGCCAGTAGAGTTTTTTTCTGCCGTCAAACTTGACAGGCTTTGTTGCCCTGGCGGGCTTTGTTGGCTTCCATCTCAAGAGCGTAACACATGTTCCTGATGGGGAAGCGGATACCGGGGTGGGCTACAGTGTGAGTGTGTGTGTGTGTGTGTGTGTGTGTGTGTGTGTGTGTGTGTGTGTGTGTGTGTGTGTGTGTGTATGTATGTGTGTGACTGACCTAAAGCACAGGTTGTGGTGCAGAGAACTTCACCTGCTTTCTGGTGGTTGTGTTGCTCTCTCTATGTGTGTGTGTACCGGTGGTCAGACTCTTCTGCAGTGTATGGAGTGAAACTGCAGTAGAATAGATGATTAGACCAATCGATAGGCTTTCCTTCCGTTTTCTTTACTAGTGCCATCCTCATCTGTCACTTTGGCTTCTCTCCGGTGTGTGTGTGTGTGTGTGTGTGTGTGTGTGTGTATGTCTGTGTCTTAATTCACAAAGCCTCCCTTCACAGATACACTGTCAGACACGCTTGTGCATACATACACATACTCTCTCTCTCTTGCAAACACACACACACACACACACACACACACACACACACACACACACACACACACACACACACACACACACACACACACACACACAAGGGACGGAGATGACAAGACTGTGCAGATGTCCACATGCTAATTAGGATATGCTTGGAATTTAAGTGTGTGGTGTGTGTGTGTGTGTGTGTGTGTCTGTGTGTGTGTGTGTGTGTGTGTGGCGTGTGTGTGTGTATGCGTGTGTGTGTGTGTGTGCAGTTATGTGTGTGAGCCTCCCTGTGTGTATTTGTGTAAGTGTTTTAAGTCTGTGTGTTTGTGTGTGCCTCTGTGAGGATTCCTGTGTGTATTACGTGAGTGTATCTGTGTATGTGTGTGAGTGTGTGTGCCTGTGTGTGTGTGTGTGTGTGTGTGTGTGTGTGTGTGTGTGTGTTTCTGCCAGAAGTGTGTTGATCTCTGGGAGGGGAAACAGAGCAAAGGCTTCAAATGTCACACAGGCACTTAGCTGCTCTTCTCAAGAATATAAAACACCAGTCCCTTCATTAATGAAGATCCCTAGCCTTCTAACTCTCTCTCCGTCTCCCATACACACACAAACAGACAGACACACACAGATGCATGCACACACTTGCTCATGTCGGGACTAAAACCCATGAAGATATATAAACCATATATATATATATAAGCATTCAAAAACATTCACATACTATATATATACACTGTATGTGTATGTGTGTTTTTATTTGTGGACCTCTGCATGTGTGTGTGTGTGTGTGTGTGTGTGTGTGTGTATACGTGGCTGTGTGTGTGTATAAGATAGATGGATTTGCATATTGATTTTTTCATCCATTGACCTGCCTACTCACCTACCTGCCTACTCACCTACCTGCCTACTCACCTACCTGCCTACTCTCCCACCTGCCTACTCTCCCACCTGCCTACTCACCCACCTGCCTACTCACCCACCTGCCTATTCACCTACCTGCCTACTCACCCACCTGCCTACTCACCTACCTGCCTACTCACCCACCTGCTGCCTACTCACCCACCTGCTTACTCACCCACCTGCCTACTTACCCACCTGCCTACTCACCTACCTGCTGCCTACTCACTTACCTGCCTACTCACCTACCTGCCTACTCACCTGCTTGCCTCCCTGCTTGACCTCTCCTCCATCTCATCTTATCATTATTCTAATGAAAGGCATAGTTGAAGTTTATTGGATATCCAGCCAAAGAAGCTTGTCAGCAATCTTAAATCGTCTTAAATCGATAGTGGCTGTTTTAACAACATACTATACAACTAGTGTATGTTTCTGTGTATGCATGTTATGTGTGTGTGTGTGTGTGTGTGTGTGTGTGTGTGGGTGACCTATCTCTCATTACATAACATGAAATCTATTAACTTTTCATTACAACTGCTGTTGCTTCCACTCAGTTACACTCATTTCTTCCTCTCAGCCTCATCCCTCTCTCTTCCTCTCTTCTCTTCCTCCCCATCACTTCCTCTCTACTCTCTTCATCTCTTCCCTTCACTCCATCTTTTCTTGTCTTCACTTCTCATTTATTCCCTCTTCTTCTCTTTCTTGCTTCAATCGCTTTCAGTCTTTTCCCTCTCTCCTTGTCTCTTCCCTCCTCCCCCAGTACTGGTCTTTTCCCTCTTTCGTTGTCTCTTCTGTTCTTTTCCACTCCTCCTTTGCCTCTTTCTCTGTTCTGTTCATTACTCTCTATTTCCATCTTCAGCTGGAACTAACAGCCCCCTCTTCTCCTTTACATCATGTGTAGATTTGGAGATGTACAGTACATAGAGGTTTTGAGCAGGGTTCTAAATTGACTTTTTTGATCACCAGAAAATGTGGCTGGTAACTTTCTAAAGTTACTAGCCAATCAGAATTTCTACTAGCCAATTTTTTTCCGAATTCAAAAATGTTCGCCTACAAACTCCTCACGGTCCATCTTCAGCTAACTCCATAGACAACTTAATAAACGATCTTGCTGCTTCAGGTTTTGCGGCCTCTGTTACATGACATCAGCCCCCCACAAAGGAAATAGGTAAACATAATGTGTTCATTGCGTTAAAATTTTGTAAAGCGTCATGTATTTGTGTTGTGTACATGTGTTATGTGCTTTTTACTTTACTGGCTAACTCCCTCCTCTTTCAGTCTATGCTCCCTACTCTGGCTCCGTTTGTTCTTCTAATTCCTTGTGTTTTCTGGTAGACGCTCTATTCGTTTCCATCGTCTCTCGCGCTGGTTTCACTGCTAACTGCGCGCAGCCAATGGACGTTTGACGTCATCACGTAGCATTACGGCACAGTGGTCATGGGAAATGTAGGAAGCACTGCCAGGGGATATATGACCGAGAACAGAGCCTTATGTATCATGCATGTAATGCCTCATGCATCACCGGTCAAACTGGCTAGTAAGTTTTTATTAACACCCGGCAAAATGAATTTTAACCCGCATTTGGCGTGCTGGCGGGTGTTAATTTAGAACCCTGGTCTTGAGCGCATTAGAGAGATCAGAGCTCAGGCACACACTCTCACACCTCTCTCTCTCTCTCTCTCTCTCTCACACACACACACACATAAACACACACAGACACAGACACACACACACACAGTCTTGAACAAGGTTAGACTTTTCTCTTGACGTCCACTCTCTAGCTACAGACAGCCCCACTGTGTTGCGAGAGGAGTGAAAGGAGTGAGAGAAGTGTGTGCTTGTGTGTGTGTGTGTGTGTGTGTGTGTGTGTGTGTGTGTGTGTGTGTGAGAGAGAGAGAAAGGCTCCAGCTGAGCTCTCTCACCTCAGCTCTGAGGGAACACATCATTACTTCATATCCAATAGGGATAATTAGAGTCCAAACAGGACCGGAGCTTTAAGTGCTCACCCAGTATGACTGATGTAAGTGCGTGTGTGTGTGTGTGTGTGTGTGTGTTTGTGTGTGTGTGTGTGTGTGTGTGTGTGTTTCTGTGTGTGAGGAGGTTTCAAGATTGGGGGGGTGGAAAGTGAGGCCAGCACTGAGGGAGGATGTGTTTGTGTGTGTGTGAGTGGAGGGGAATGAGGCAAAGACTCAGAGACTCAGTAAGGGAGTGTGTGTGTGTGTGTGTGTGTGTGTGTGTGTGTGTGTGTGTGTGTGTGGAGAAAAGTAAAGCCAGGACTCAGCCTGCGCATTAGAGAGATCAGAGCTTAGAGCTGTGTGTGAGAAGCAGAGTTGGCACCCTACACCTAACCTGGAGCCTCTGCAGGCAACGTCTGGAGTGTGTGTGTGTGTGTGTTTGCCTCAGAGCCTGGCCCTGAACACTGGCAAAAAGTGTCTGTGTCTATGTGTTGTGTGCATGTGTGTGTGTGTGTATGTGTTGTGTGTACTGTATGTGTGTGTGTATGTGTGTGTATGTGTGTGTGTGTGTGTGTGTGTGTGTGTGTGTGTGTGTGTGTGTGTGCGAGTGTATGTGTGTGTGTCCACTGTCACTGTAGCTCTTGGGTTGACAGCAGGATGTTCTGAGTGAGAGGGTTGGTGTAGAGAGTGGGCTGTCAGTGTGCTGTCAGCTGTACTCAGTCAGTGAGGATTTGAGTTGGAGAGTGTGTGAGGTGTGTGTATTATGAAGCTGTGTGTAGTGTGTGAAGGTGTGTGTATTGTGAAGCTGTGTGTAGTGTGTGAAGGTGTGTGTATTGTGAAGCTGTGTGTAGTATGTGAAGGTGTGTGTGTATTGTGTGAAGCTGTGTGTAGTATGTGAAGGTGTGTGTGTATTGTGTGAAGCTGTGTGTAGTGTGTGAAGGTGTGTGTGTATTGTGAAGATATGTAGTGTGTGAAGGTGTGTGTGTATTGTGTGAAGGTGTGTGTGTATTGTGTGAAGGTGTGTGTGTATTGTGAAGCTATGTGTAGTGTGCGAAGACGTGTGTGTCAAGAAAAAGTTTGTTGTGAAGTTGTGTGTTTTTTAAGGTGCTTGTTGTGTTCCTGGTTGCAGATCTGCACTGTCCCCACTGCAGCTAAATTAGGCTCTGCATTATAATGCACACACATCCCATCCCCAACCACATACACACACACACACACACACACACACAGACACCGATCCTATCCCCAACCACACACACACACATCCCATCCCCTACCACACCCACACACATCCCATCCCCTACCACACACACACACACACACACACACACACACACACACATCCCATCCCCAACCACACACACACACACATACAGTACATCCCATCCCCTACCACACCCATCCCATCCCCTACCACACACACACACACACGCACACACACACACACACTCACACACACACACACACATACACCCACAAACATCCCATCCCATCCCCTACCACACACACACACATCCCATCTCCAACCACAGGCCCATCACAGAGACAGCAGCTGGAGTGCATGCAGTCAGACAGCTTTAGTAGCAGTAGCAGTAGCAGTGAGACAGCTTTAGTAGCAGTAGCAGTGAGACAGCTTTAGTAGCAGTAGCAGTGAGACAGCTGTAGTAGCAGTAGCAGTGAGACAACTGTAGTAGCAGTAGAAGTGAGACAGCTGTAGTAGCAGTCAGACAGCTGTAGTAGCAGTAGCAGTGAGACAACTGTAGTAGCAGTAGCAGTGAGACACCAGTAGCAGTAGCAGTGAGACAGCTGTAGTAGCAGTGAGACAGCTGTAAACAGTGAGATACAGCACAGTAACAAATAATAGGCTAATGCTAAGTTGATTTGCTCACTTGCATCTCTCAAGTTTGTGTTGCTAACCAACCTAGGCTATTGGATTTAGTTCATTTAGGCCTACTGTTGGGTTTAATGACATTTCAGAAATGCTGTAGGCTACGCATGACCTATTGACAAACTTTTACATCTGGAGAGAGCTCCTTGCTAACTATCCCGTTAGCACACTTCATGTCTGTCATTTGTGTGCTCACCAAAATGATAAATTAACAGTGCAAGGCACTTATATCTTCCATGATCCCAGAAAGATTTTCTTCGACTTTTTCAAACATTTATTTTATCTAATGACAGAAAAGATAATGAATGGCATCCACATATCCTTGTGCACCATGCACAACTATTTTTCACTAGCCTTGAAGCGGTGCCCCCCAGGCTCCTCTCCGCCTCTCCGGCCAGTACCGCCGACCAAGGCACCGAGAAGAACCGGAATTGTACCGCCAACTCCACCACGACGTCGAGCCTCTGTGGGCTCAGCGTCCTCTAGTGGCGGGGTCGGAGTCCTGTGCGGGCTCTTCTCCCGCAAAGTGGGCGACCCTTCCTCTCTCTGTGGCGGCATCTCGAACTCCTGCGAAGACAACAGGGGACGCTTCTTCGCCTGGCGCTTCTACCTTCACTCTCAGCCGTCTCGTTCCACGGCAACTCTGCGGCGACGGTGACAGCGGAAGCTGTTAGGGGCCGTTTATACGGTGACGATTGCGAAGGAAGACGACAAAATATTTTATCATGAGTGCCTTTCATTTACAT
>NW_027468565.1:25799248-25801748 GCF_046254945.1 Alosa pseudoharengus | reverse complement strand
TGCACACACACACACACACACACAGACACACACACACACACAGACACACACACACAGACACACACACACACACACACACACACAGAGACCCAGACACACACACACAGACAGACACACACACACACACACACAGACACACACACACACACACACACACACACACACACAGACACACACACACACACACAGACACACACACAGACATACACACACACACAGACACACACGTGCCTGAGCTCATGTAGAGTAGAGTGAGTATTGGGGACGTCTGAGATCATGAATATACAGCTCCATCTGCCTCATGTGCATCATCTGAGACCATGGTCCAGCTGCCCTGTGCTTAGCAACTCAAAAACAGAACACTCCGTCTGAACAGTAGCCCGGTCATATGCATGGCCATGTTATGACCCTGTCATAAACAAGTCATTACAGATGGCATACACCTACATTAGGCCTGTACATTAGGCCTGTACATTAGCCCTGTACATTAGGCCTGTACATTAGGCTTGCTCATTAGGCCTGCTCATTAGGCCTGCTCATTAGAGTCATTCAATCATCTTGGGAGCAAAGAATACGGGCAGAAGTGGGCAGATATTTTTTTTCTTTTTACTTTGCATCGCAGTCAGTATCCAGCAACTGTTGTGACATATATATGTCAGAAACAAGTCATTACAGATGACATACATTTAGTTGTACTAAAATAAGCTCTCATGTATACTGCTTTGACAGACCCATTGGGGATAATAGCAACAAAGCTGTTATGCTGGTGCATTTGTGTGTATGTGTGTATGTGTGTGTGTGTGTGTGTGTGTGTGTGTGTGTACCGAATGTGTGTGGTGTATGTGTGTATGTGTTTGGTGTGTTTTATGTGTGTGGTGGAGTAGTGGAAACATCACGACTGACAATTGGCAGACAATTTGCGTTGTGTTGCTTTGCGTTGCGTTGCAAACACACAGACACGCACACACGCTCTCTTTCTCTCTCTCTCTCTCTCTCTCTCTCTCTCGCTAAGTGTGTGTGTATGTGTTTAAGACTCATGTATACTCACACTCTATATGGTATTCCAGCATCTAGTTTTGTGTACATACCTAGTCCCTAGTGCACACACTCTCACACACAGAGGCACACACACACACGCACACGCACAGTGTTGTTATGGTTGTTATGATTCTGCAGCAGTGTGAGACTTGTGATTTTCTTCTCTTAGCTCGGCCCCCCTGCGTTGGTCTATAAGACCACACACACCCTCTCCCATCAGTAAGCGCTTTCAGATATAACCTCCGGAGTACATGCGGAGGTTTGTCAAACGGAGGTCCTACCCTTCGGATGATTCAGATATGATGCTAACCTGCGGACCTAATACTGACCTTATACGGACGTATGTGTGAACGACATACACGCACACTACAGAATCTCCGTGTGGTTGTCGAGTGAGGGGTGGGGGCTAAGGTTCACAAGATGCGAGATATATGACGCAGAATATATGAGGGGCCCCTGCCTGTCACAGCTGCTTTTTGTTTACAAAGTGTAGCCTATGCATTATAGGCTAAAGAAGAGAAATCTATTGTGCGTAGGCTAATACTTGAAGTAGGATAGTCACGTAAGTGCGCACATACAGTATTTGTATGTGTGCTTCGAGTAAACACATTTATCTGTTTTCAACGTTATGTGCCAGAATCTGGTTTGCGTTGGAGAGAGAGAGCATGCACACACTTTATGGTAGGCTACCAGCCAATTCAGTAGGCTAACTCAAGACTTCAAGGCCATCATACAACGTTTTTAAGCAACAAACAAAATACTACATAACAGTGAAGTTTTTTCATGATTTATTTTTTTCCAAAAGCATACTATCCCCATGCAGGCGCGCGGGAACATATTTTTGACCATGGGTGCTGAATAACAAAATAATGGATGTCCAACGATTTCTCCCCTAGCATGATATGATTTGAATTTAGACAGCTACGCCATTTCAACGCGGTGTATGAGTAGGCCTAAGAGCGAGAAGTTTTATAATGCCCTTGCCACTCCGACTCATCAATAAAAACTGCGTGCACATACACCAGACCAGCACTTGACTTTACATCATTAAACTATTTCAGTATATTGCTTTTCTGATTGTCAAAACCACACCTAACTTATGGCGTCTCCAGTCCACAGCAAAAGTGTCCTAACCACGTTACAGCTGTTTCTATCTGAGCGACTCCAATAGTGAAAGGATTTCAGTGTCATATTTCGGTGGCACTAGCTAAGCTGTCGTGGAACTCGAGATGACATGTCTACTGATAGGCAACAGGTCTCACCAACACGAAATTCTAATTGCAAAAGATGCATCCTACCTCATCTGTAGTTATTCGAAATTGGGCTTTTCACAATCCAACGATATATCCAAAGTGCGAACTAGTTGGTGATGGTTTATGAAAACTGCCAGTATGCATGCTACACGGAGTTCTGACAGGGCTGTGCATGGCCTAATAAGCAGGCAAGATATAACCCACGATCG
>NW_027468565.1:25771748-25794248 GCF_046254945.1 Alosa pseudoharengus | reverse complement strand
CAAGTCCTGTTGTGAGAGAGAGAGAAAGAGAGAGAGGTCTTGAATGCCGGGTCTATACCTGCAATCCCACGCTGAAATTTAGGCCCTGTAAATGTTGGCGAACATGCGGGAATTTGGTGATTGTGTTTTTATTTTTCCTGTTATACTCGGGATCTACTGGGTAAGTCCTAAAGATCTACAGGTCGATTGTGATCGACGGGTTGGCGACCACTGTTCATGTAGAGTGTTTGATGCACTGAAGCGTGTGTATAAGGGGTTAGGGGTGTGGGTTAGGGGTTTAGGGGTGTGGGTTAGGGGGTTAGGGGTGTGGGTTAGGGGTTAGGGGTGAGGGGCCACTACTGGGCAATTTCACACACTTAAAGTATGAACAGGTTCAGTTTGTGCCAAGAGTACAAATGTATCTGTTGTTCTGAGATCTCTGGGGCTCTACTGTAAGGCTGATGTGTGTGTGTGTGTGTGAGAGAGAGAGAGAGAGAGAGAGAGAGAGAGAGAGAGAGAGAGAGAGAGAAAGAGAGTGTATGTGTGTGTATTTGTGAGACGGAGAGGGATAGAAAGAGATGGAGAGAGAGGGAGAGAACGAGAGAGATGAAATGAGACGGATCTAGAGAGAGATTGAAGAAGATGTTAACTGCTAATGTGCTCAAGCTAAACAGGATCAGCCAACTGCATCATCTGGAAATGGATGATTCCTAGTCAACCAATGGCTTAAGGGATCACACACACGCACGCACACACACACACACACACATGCACGTGCACACACACAAACACAAACACACACACACCTCCCCTCTGGTTAATGTGTGTGTGTGTGTGTGTTCTGGGAAACGATGTCACGGATATGAGTGGCTGTGTTTGCCTGTGGCGTTTCTGTGACCGGGTCAGTGAGCTGCTATATGGTACTGTGTGTGTGCGTGTGTGTGAGGGTGTGTTACCATGGGGTCAGTGTAAACCCATTCCATCCCAGCCGTTTCCACCTCAATTACCCCAACAAGCTTAGGCCACAGCCCACATACAGACACGCACACACACACACACACTAACCTGCTCCCACAACCACACACAAGAATGGGCATGAGTACTCATGTATGACTGTGTGTGTGTGCGTGTGTGTGTGTGTGTGATGGAAGAAGAAGAAGGGAATGAAAGCGTTGTAATATCCCAGGTAATGAAATCTTAATGGGACATTGACAGTGATGTTTTTTTCATAACTGCTGGTAATGGTGCTCACATACACACTTACATTGGATTTAAATGAGCAGTAACCCCGGACACACTCCACATTCTGCTATTAGTCTACAAGACATACTCATGTGTGTGCAGATTTGTAAACATTCAGAGAAATGTGCTGTCTAACAGGTATATGTGTTTATAATGGGTGTGCATGTATGTGTGTGTGTGTGTGTGTGTGTGTGTGTGGTCACATGTCTTTATGTGTATTAATTTGTATGCCTGTGTGAATCCATTATGCACATGTGTTTATCTCTGTGTGTGTGTGTGTGTGTGTGTGTGTGTGTGTGACATAGGGAACATATGTTCTGCTGCTAATTATCCTGCATTCTGGAGGAACTCCTCGGTCAATCTCTTCACACCGTTCTGAATAATACATACACACACACACACACACACACACACACACACACACACACACACACACACTCATACGCACCCCCCCACACACACACACACACATACATGCTCACAAACCCTCTCTCATTCACAGTCTCACTTTTTTCTCACCTTTCATTTGGCTTCCGTGGTGTGTGTGTGTGTGTGTGTGTGTGCCCTGGTACTATGATAGTTGTATCCAGCCCAGCATAATGGCTTGTATTAGGTTATAATGTGTGAGGTAGGCCTACTTATTTCAGCCTCAGCCTCACTAATTGAAACATAACAAATACCGTTCAATATTAATCAGGAGGCAAATGCCCTAGGCATAGCCTAGCCTAGTGCTTTCTTTCCTTAGAGGGGTTTGTGTTGATCTCTGTAGCCTAGCCTAGCCTAGCGCTGTTTTTCCTTAGAGGGGTTTGTGTTGATCTCTGTAGCCTAGCCTATCTTCCTAACCTAGCGCTGTCTTTCCTTAGAGTTTGTTTTGGTCTCTGTAGCCTAGCCTAGCCTAGCGCTGTTTTTCCTTAGAGGGGTTTGTGTTGGTCTCCGTAGCCTAATCTAGCTCTGTCTTTCCTTAGAGGGGGTTGTGTTGGTCTCTGAGCCTAATCTAGCCTAGCGTTGCTGTCTTTCCTTAGAGGGGGTTGTGTTGGTCTCTGAGCCTAATCTAGCCTAGCGTTGCTGTCTTTCCTTAGAGTGGTGTGACGGCTGCAGGCCGTACTTCCTTCTTACGCACTCTCTTCTCTCTCTGTCTCCCTTGCAGGTACCCCTGTGTCTTGTTTCTGTTATATTTTGTCCTGGACCCCCTCAAAAAACAAGATGGTACATCTAAAGGGGCTATCTTAATAAAATAATTTCAAAAGGTAATTGGGCGTGGTTAAGGCATTCCCATTACACTACTAACCATCAGGTGTATAAAGGGTACATGGTGCACCCCTGGAGGGGGGCTGGGCTGCGTTTGGGCCTTTGGAGTTTAAGGAGAGCTGCCATCTTTTTCTTTGTTTTTGCATCCGTGCATTCACACACTTACATCTCAACACACCTTTGCTACATGCACCCTTGCGAACATACTGACACTCATTACTGATGAAGATAACATATGATTTATTTAATAAATACGTTAAAAGTTGGTCTTTTTCTGGTTTGTCCTCCTTCATTTGGTTATGGCCTTGTGTTGTATTGGTCACTGAGCCTAATCTAGCCTAGCGTTGCTGTCTTTCCTTAGAGGGGGTTGTGTTGGTCTCTGAGCCTAATCTAGCCTAGCGTTGCTGTCTTTCCTTAGAGGGGGTTGTGATGGTCTCCGTAGCCTAGCCTCCTAATCTAGCGCTGTCTTTCCTTAGATGGGTTTGTCTTTGCACTTCGTCTCTAGCCCTTTCAAAAGCTTGGCATTCACGCATCCATTTCCACCAGCTGTGCCCTCTCTTTCTTTCTGAAACACACACACACACACACACACAAACACACACACACGCACACACATAATGGACAGCCTTGCTGAGCTAAAGGAGCTGGGGTGCTAGATGAGCTCTCTTTTCTCACAGAAATGAAGAAGAAAAGAGAAGAGGGCTAACAGGGCCATTTCCAATAGAAATCAGATCTCCGAGCAAGAGCACCCACAGTATTTCACCTGGCAAAGACAAAGGCACAAACACTGTGTGTGTGTGTGTGTGTGTGTGTGTGTGTGTGTGACCAGTAAACTAGTGAGCTCAGCATCAACTGAGAGAGGGTGTGTGTGTTTGTGTGTGTATGTGTGTGTGTGTGTGTGTGTGTGTGTGTGTGTGTGTTTGTGTAAGTGTGCATGTCTGTATGTGTGTGTGTGTGTGTGTGTTACGCAGGGCTAGTATTGCTGTCTCTCCCTTGTTTACTTTCCCCCTGTAGTCAGAGTTTTTGGTGTTGCGCTGTGGACGCGGATGATACGTAATGGCTGGCGCCACCCTCCTGTATTTAAACCGCCTCTTTCCCAAGATGCCGTTCTCTCTCTCTTGACTTGGCCTTCTTGCGGACAGACATACTGGGCTCGCTTCTTTAGTTTAAATTCAAAATGTAATTCTTTCAGTGTTAATATTTTTCTATGTGATTTGACTCATGACGGATACTTTGCTTCTTTTTCCAGAACATTCTTACATTAAGTTAGTTAGTGTAGACGTTTAGTGGCACGGAAGACTCACTTTTTCTTTTGGTCGCTCGGTCGGGAGTCAGGCAAGCTTCCCTCGAACAGAAACTGCAAAAAGTTATATCTTACTAAGTGTTATAATCTTACATTAAGACACAAAATCTAGTTAGTATTGTTTTTAGTATAAGGATACTTACTTTGAGCTTTCTTGTAAGATTATTATGACTGCCGCGCAGCGCAGGATTCCCGGGACACTGTAAGACCGGGGTACACGAAACTTGGTGGGCATGTAACCCCACATGGATAGCATGGAACTATCGTTTTTCGTTTGATCTGTAGCCCCCCCGCTGGACTGGACCCCCCGAAAGGAGGGTAGGGCAGACACAGTTTTCTGTGAATATCTCGAGAACCGTAGGGTTTAGAGGACCATTTTATTTTGTATGTTGATCTCAAAGGGCCATGTCAACCCATTCCATAACCACTCATTTCATGTATAGCGCCACCTAGTTAAACACAAAAAAAGTAAAAATGAGGTGTTGTAATCGCAGGTATCTGTGACCTAACATAGTCAAAACTGCATGAAATTGGAAGTGTAGGATCATTATGACACCCTATGAATGCACGCCAAGTTTCGTGGAATTCCGTTCAAGGGGGGCCACACAATAAAATAATTTATGTTACTATACACCAACTGGCCTGTAGGTGGCCGGAGACAGTTTTCTGTGAATATCTCGAGAACCGTAGGGACTAGGAGGTCCACCTTTTTTTTGTATGTTGGTCTTAAGGGGGCATGTCAACCTATCCAATTACCACTTATTTCATGTATAGCGGCACCTAGTTAAAAATTAAAAAGCAAAACATTAGGTGTTTTCATCACAATATCTCTGGCTGACATGGTCAAAACTGCACGAAATTGAAAGTGTAGGATCATTATGACACCCTCCGAATGCATGCCAAGTTTCGAGGACTTTCGTTCATGGGGGGCCTTACAATAAAATAATTTATGTGTACATTTAGTGACCGTACACCAACAAGGATTCCCGGGACACTGAAAGACCGGGGTACACGAAACTTGGTGGGCATGTAACCCCACATGGATAGCATGGAACCATCGTTTTTCGGCAGGGCAGACACAGTTTTCTGTGAATATCTTTAGAACCGTAGGGCCTAGGATGACCAATGTTTTGCGTATGTTTGCCTCCAGGGGTCATGTAAACCCATTCCATATGCACACATGTGCATAAACAGATACACACGCACACACATACATTCACAGTAATCCTACGTATGACACATACTCACACAGTAGACATATATACGCATGTATGCACATGCACACACACAGGCACATAAACAGGCAAACACACAAGCGCATGCACATGCACGCACACACACACACCCACCCACCCACCCACACATAAACATAAACATGTACATGCACACATGCACACAATTCAAGAATTTCTCAGAATTATGAACAGGCAAAATGGGGGTGGGGTTGTATAAAATGTATTTTACATGTGAAATCTATGAACTAATCATGTTTTGGTACTTGTTGTCTAGCAGATACCAGTGAGAATTGAGTGTGCATAATGCAATTCAGTGAGACAGTTAGAATCATATATGCCTTTCAGCGTGACTTATTTTTGTGGAAAACATGTGCTGGACTGGGCGGCGGTCATATTTTGTACCGCTCTGCGGTACATCTAGTTTGACTTGAAATAAGTCAAAATGTTCTTAAAGGTGCCATGTGTAATGTCAGCCAAAAAATCAATTCATACTCCACATTCCATAAAAGATGGGGGCAGTATACCTCCAGAAAGTGAGCTGGTCTACCCTAGAGTAACAACCGAGAAACGTGTATTGCGGTTTGGCTGGCGGTTATGTTGCCCGCATACCGCCTCCCATGACCAAAACTGGTATTATGACACCTGTCGGGCTGTGGCTAGTAATTTAGCATGCTAATTCAGGTTGATATCTCTGCAGCACTATACCTTGTCATTTTTTTAATGACATCATCGCCCATATTTCTTCTCATTCTTTTGATGCGTGTAGCTAATTTTTTTGGATATTTTTACCTCAATTCTTACACATGGCACCTTTAAATTAAGACATAAAAAACAAACAAATTCATCTGCCAATGGATTAAGAAATTTTACCTTAATTTAAAATGAGATTTAAGATATAAGACAATTTGTCTTAAATCTTACATTTTAAGATATATTTTCTTAACCCATTGGCAGATAAATGTGTTTGTTTTTTATGTCTTAATTTAAGAACATTTTGACTTATTTCAAGTCAAATTATTTTACAAGAAAGCTCAAAGTAAGTATCCTGATACTAAAAACAATACTAACTAGATTTTGTATCTTAAAGATTATAACACATAGTAATATATCACTTTTTGCAGTGAATTCCTTTTGTGTTTTTCCTTGTGTCTTTGTAATCATCATGTTTTGTTTGTTAATTCGTTCCAAACTGTTAATTCATATTAAATTGTTACATTTTTTTCCCGCACTAGCAGACTCTGTTGAATCGTTCATGTTATGCTGTCCTTATTTGACATGGATCCGTAACAGTGTGTGTAACCAGGAGGCAAAGCATCAACTGAGCTTTGAACAGGGAGTGTACCAAGTGTGTGTGTGCTTTATAGACGTGGCCCTATTTTTAAGAGCACATGTTTTGGCACTAGTGCTGGTTTCAGGCGTGTGTATGTGTGTTTGTTTGCTGGCTTTGGACTAGTGAGTGTGTGGATTTCAGCCACATCACATGTATCAATATTTCAGTGTTTTTTGTGTCTTTTTTACGATGCAGTTTGCAGCCAAGCTGACAGTGCCTTTGTAGACCCAGGGAGAGCAGGAGGTGCTAAATACTTTACAGTCTCTGTGCTGCCTAAACCATGCAAACACACTTTACACTTCCTCATTCCATATACAGTGATCCTCACAAACACACTTTACACTTCCTCATTCCATATACAGTGATCCTCACAAACACACTTTACACTTCCTCATTCCATAAATCATTCCATAAATAGTGATCCTCACACACTTTACACTTCCTCATTCCATATACAGTGATCCTCACAAACACACTTTACACTTCCTCATTCCATATATAGTGACTGGAGCAGCTATAGGAGGCTATGATCAGACAGTCTCCAAAGTCCACATCTACGTCACCAGTAACACACAATTCATTACGCTACCAGCAGGTTAGTGAGAGAAACAGGGAGAGAGAGAGAGAAAGCGAGAGAGAGAAAGAGAGAGATTACGCCACCCTGTGCAAACCAGCAGGTTAGTGAAAGGGAGAGAAAGAGAGAGAGAGAGAGAGAGAGAGAGAGAGAGAGAGAGAGAGAGAGAGAGAGAGAGAGAAACAGAGAGAGTGATAGTAGGTTCAATATGAAGGACAGACTAGTAGACTAGTTGTTGGGGAGTCATTAGTGATGCTGGATGAGAAGATGGAACAGAAAGCATGTTTTCATCACTTTGGTTATTTGTGCATTATATACTGTAGTGTGTATTAGGGAGATGCACATGGAGAGAGGGGCTCATAGGATAAACTCTACCACATACACACACACAGACAAACACAGACACACACACACACACACATACCCCCCCCCCCCACACACACACACACACACTAATAGAAAATGCACACCCCAGGTGACTTTTTTCAAGAACCTATTATATGAAAAAACACCCTAGGGCATTGTCTGTGTTTAACAAGGCCAGCAAATAAAACACACACTGTTCATTCAATTAGTGTGCTTAAAGTGTGACAATGCAGATCAGACACACACACACACACACACACACACACACACACACACACACACACACACACACACACACACACACACACACAGGCACAGATGGATACCAGAAGTGCTGAGTTCTGATATTTCTAATTAAGAAGCAATGGTGCGTGATGTGTCTGCTTGCATGCACTTCTACTGGACTTACTTCTTACTTCTGAGGAAGTGTAGCAGGCAGCAGTCATGCCTGCACACACACACACACAAACACACACAAATGCATAAATATATGCAGCAGCCATGCCTGCACACACACACATGCACATGCATAAATATATGCAGCAGCCATGCCTGCACACACACAAACACACATGCATAAATATACTGTATACAGCAGCCATGCCTGCACACACACATGCACAAATATACTGTATGCAATACAATCTCATACACCAACAGACTTGTGCACGCACGCACACACACACACAGAGAGAGAGAGAGAGAGAGAGGGGGGGGGGGGGGGTACTACAATGACAGGATCCACTTTTTCTGTCATTTTGCCTGCAATCTTAGTAAGAAACCATGACTGTCAGTCTTTTCCTCATCAAGTTTTCACAGTAAATGTGTGTGTGTGTGTGTGTGTGTGTGTGTGTGTGTGTGGGTGGGTGGGTGGGTGCGCGTTTGTGCATGATAGTCAGTGATGCCTTTTCCTAATCAAGTTTTCACAGTAAATGTGTGTGTGTGTGTGTGTGCAGGTTGTCGCTTGTCATACACAGTGTAGCAGGACAGGACTGAGATATTATTCATCAAAGCCTGTATGAAAATCACTGTCACTGTCTGTTCTTTTCACACAGACACACACACACACACACACACGCAGCATTATTGTGTCGGAGTGGGTAGAAAGACAAGTAAAAAGACTCCTATTCCTCTTAGTCACCAGTGTGTTATACCCACTGGTTTATACACTTAAGTTCTCCTTGGTCTAGTTCTCTTGAATGTGCGAGTGTGTGTGTGTGTGTGTGTGTGTGTGTGTGTGTGTGATAAGCGAATCACTGCCATATATATAATCCTATGATATACGCAGTGATGGGCAAGCTACTTGATATCTTTAGTGAGCTAAGCTACCAGCTACTCTACAGTAAATTCAGCTTCACTACACAGAAGCTACCACCCATAAAAATGTAGCAAGCTAAGTTACAAACTGTCAAAAGTAGCTTGATAGGCTACATTAGTAGCTACTTTCAGTTAATCAAACTGCATGCCAAGTCAATGCAATTTTAGTGATCAACACAACTGTCAGTAAGATAAAGGCTAAAATATGATTTATTCATTGAGCAATAGCCCAATACACAAAAAATAAATACAAATCAGAGCACATTTTTAGCTCTGTTATTTTTCCCTCTGCTGGTTAGCATGTTTGAACTTCATCAATTATTCCATTCTCCCACCTCCTACTTAATTACAGTGCATGAAAATGCACTGTACTGTTCTTCCTAGGCAACTTCTTCTTATTATTATTCCGCTTACCACTTTTTCCGTACGCTATTTCTCTTGAACAGTTTAACTTAGAAACTTCATTCAAACTTTGTAACGTAGGTATTCAAACGGACAAAGCTGCTATGTATTTTTCATCTTTGTAACTTTTATACTTTTTAAACTATTAATTAAAAACTGCTCAAAATTTCCCCATAGACTTAACATTATGATTATGACATCACAATACGGCCGTTAAGCAATTCGCTTTATGCCAAAGGCTATTGTGACGTCCTTCCGCTGAAATGTCAGCCACCGCGATTGCTTCCGGTAGCATAGGCGTCTACTTGTTTTGGTAGGTAGCTGCTACGCTAACGTTAGTTGAAAAAGTCAACTTTTAAATACCAGAAAGTGTCTGGTTCAACTGCCGAACACTGCTGTGTACCACAGTGCCAGGCATCTGCAAAGTACAATACTGTACTTAGTTTTTTTACTTTTCCTGCCGATGAGGAGCTGAGGCGTAAGTTAGAATCCTATGGCAGGTGTTCGGGCCACCTGCATCAACTGCCAATCTCAGGCTTTAAGCATACAAACTGGCCCTATTAAGACTACACATCCTGTTCAACTGCTTCCTCTGCCAAAAACTGTTTCAAAATAAAAGTCCTCACTACAATATTTCACTGTTAAACAATTTAACCCTTTAAACTACTGAACTTTTTAACTGTTCAGCCATTGTAACTGTTACTTGTCATCAACTATGACTCCTGCCCACTGTAGCTAGTTAGCATGGTTAGCATGTTAGCATGCTAGCATGTTAGCATGCTAGTTAGCATGTTTAGCAAAACTATAAAAATGATTAGCTAAGTTAGCTAAGTAACATGGTTAGCATAGTTAGCATGCTACCATGTTAGCATGCTAGTTATCATTTTTAGTAAAACTGCTAAAAATGATTAGCTAAGTTAGCTAAGTAACATGGTTAGCATAGTTAGCATGCTAACATGTTAACATGCTAGTTAGCATAGTTAGCATAACTGCTAAAAATGATTAGCTAAGTTAACTAAGTCACATGGTTAGCATAGTTAGTCACATGGTTAGCATAGTTAGCATGCTAACATGTTAGCATGCTAGTTAGCATAACTGCTAAAAATGATTAGCTAAGTTAGCTAAGTCACATGGTTAGCATAGTTAGCATGCTAACATGTTAGCATAGTTAGTATAACTGCTAAACATTATTAGCGAAGTTAGCTAAGTCACATGGTGAGCATAGTTAGCATGCTAGCATGCTAGTTAGCATAGTTAGCATAACTGTTAAAAATGATTAGCGAAGTTAGCTAAGTCACATGGTTAGTATAATTAGCATGTTAGCATGCTAGTTAACATATTTAGCATAACTTATAAAAATGATTAGCTAGGTTAGCTAAGTCATATGGTTAGCATAGTTAACATTTTAACATTGTTATCATGCTAGTTAACATAGTAACTTGGTTAACATTATTATCTTTGTTAACATAGTTAGCATAACTACTAGCAAAAATTGGAGCCATTCCAACTGTTAGTTATCGTCAACTATCTGCCTAAATAATTTAACCATTTCAATTATCAACCTATTTAACTGTTCAGTCATTCCAACTATATTAAACCTTATCTACCAAGCAAATAATTTAACCATATGAACTCATCATATTTTTGCATTTTCATGCACTGTATTTCCTTCAGGAAATGCTTTTCTAGTTCGTTTCGTCATCTAATTTAAGCTTAATTTCATTCATTGATGCAAAACGGAAAAAACTGTAGTTCAATGAAATTCAATCACCTGAACGTGTGTTCGCATGTTTGTGTTGGATGTCGTTGACGTCGACAGGAACTTCTTTGGATTACACAGAAGGCATCGGAAAATATTTATTTTCCCTGGTCTCAACTAAAGTGATGTACTTTTGAAAGTATGACCACGGTGTAACATGTTCATGCTGTTCAGGCTCTCTGCCATTCTGTCTTTTCCCTCCAGTGTCTGTCCAGGGGCAGCCGTGGCCTACTGGTTAGCGCTTCGGACTTGTTACCGGAGGGTTGCCGGTTCGAACCCCAACCAGTAGGCACGGCTGTAGTGCCCTTGAGCAAGGCACCTAACCACTCACTGCTCCCCGAGCACCGCTGTTGTTGCAGGCAGCTCACTGCGCTGGGATTAGTGTGTGCTTCAACTCACTGTGTGTTCACTGTGTGCTGAGTGTGTTTCACTAATTCACGGATTGGGATAAATGCAGAGATCAAATTTCCCTCACGGGATCAAAAGAGTATATATACTTATACTTATAGTGTTGAATGTAATATGTAGTATTATTCAATCTTGTCTGTAGCCTTACTGAGTACTTTTTATGTAGTCCTGTCATGTATTATGTTTAGTTCACTCCTAGTATGACAGTGTGTGTGTGTGTGTGTGTGTGGCTTACTGTCTATGGTGTGTCGTCACTGTGAACATTAGTCTGTAGGCCTACGCATTCTTGGGTTCAGTACATGCCTTCCACTGTTGTGGCCTTGAACAAGGCACTTATCCCTGAGATGCTCCTGGGACATTGTCTCTTGCAATGTAATGCAATGAGAGTTTATGGAGCAGGAAACAAATCACTAACTGGTATATGAATGGGTCTCTATGAGGGAAATTCGTAACAATAAACATGTGGTGGGCTTGTGAACTGGAAGTTGTGCCTTCTAATGTAAGTAACCAATTGCATTGTTGGACATTTTGCCTTCTGTTTACTTCCTCCATCACCATGGTAATAACCATACTAAGGATATTGGTGTATTCGCAGTGAGTAAGTTAACCAAAGAATAACGTCTTTTTAGGGGGAGACATTTATACTGTTCGATTCCAACAAGGAGTCTGATCTTGTTAGTCCGAAATAAATGCCTGGAGGCATTTCCAAGATGGCCGTCGAGTGGCAAGACTAGCTTGAAAGGACTTTGTATTTGCTCAAAGTATAAAAGTAAAAAGTGGCCTTTTTGAAAGACTGTTCTACCAGCTGTGTCTGTTAGAAAGAAGAGCCTGTAGCCTATACATATCCCAATTTAACAACTAACACCACCAACATAACAAGTTTCACTGTCCCTAAAATACTAGGACAAGTGTGGCCAAGGATGAACTTGCAGAGAAACAAGCATTCTGTTTGAGGTAGGCTTGCAGCCAGAATAGGCCTAGTGAACCACAAAATACAAAACAAAGAATAAGACATCTTTGTCATCTGTAGGCCCACATGGCCATTTCCGTTATTATGTAACCATTGCATTTGGCATGCGCTTTCTGTGGCACCTCGGCGTATGTTGCAAATGCTGCCCCTTGTGTCCCCATTATAGTCCCCTCCATTTAGGTTGAAATCGGCCTTGATGTTGGTCAGGCGCACAATGGTGCGGAATGAATCTATAACTTCCCTCAAATCCATAAACACAGAAGTAACGTGACTGTTGCAAAAACTTAAGTACAGATATTTCATGGAAGGGATTGAAAGTTAAAAATGATCTCCTGTTGGAGGATTTCCACTGGGGCACACACACACACACACACACACACACACACATGGCCTGATAGAGGATTTCCTTTGGGTCACAGAGCAGACAGAGGCAGTTGGATAACAACATAATATGATATTAATAAGATAGCGGCATATTATTGTATCCATATTATAATTACATGATGTAATATTTATGTGGTGATGGATTTATGGGGCCGAGGCACTGATTACACGATATGATGATTAAAAACTGTCAGGGATACATAGCCAGGGTGCAATTTGTAGGGGGGGATGGTGAGGATTTCCCCCCCTCTGGTTTTCCTATCCCTACCTCTGCTAAATTATTTTTATCCCCGGTGGGGACAACATTTATCCCCCTCTGCCCCTCATATTGATTAATGCTACTTCATATAAGTAAAGCGCTGCAACGTGAGAACAGTCTAGTAGGCTAGCCTACATAATAATCTGACATCAGAAACGCACCGTCACCGTCAGCACTCATGCTGCTGACACAGTGGCTGCGTGATAACTTAATTTGGCCTTGATCGTGCAGGACATTTCAGAATGTCGAGTGTGTAATCCATCATAAATGGCTAGTTTCAATGGAAAAGTTAGCTAGACAAATGAAAGAAAACGAGAAGGATTCAGTGAAGCATAATAATGTTTTAGAACCTTCAAAATTAGAAAACTGATGCAACTGAGATGGAGGACAACTGCACGTATCAGCCAGTAGGCTAGGCCTAGTAGACAAATAACTTTTAGAAATAATCTGTACTGCAAAAATAAATGTTGGTGGGTATTTAAACTATCTAGCGGGTGTTTTAACAGCTGCAAGAAATAGAAGCTTCATGGTCTTTATGTTCTGGTTCGTAATTATTTTCATAAAACTTCAAGTTGCCCTATAACTTTACTCTTTACGGCACTGTAGGCAATTAACTGACAGTATGACAGGCTATTTATTTTCTGTAGGCTACAATAAACACATTTATTTTTTCAACTTTTGCAATATTACGCACTTGGCTACTGAACGCAAATCAGCAGGAGAGAGAATGCACGTAGCCTACGCAGCGTGTAGCGCACAACGTTTTTTTACACAACAAATACAGAAAGGATGGAGGCAGCAAAAGTAGAGGAGTCATTTCAGATGGGGCAAGAACAAGGTGAATTTGTATGTACTGTATGTTTGCATTAACATGATGGTGAACTCATGGAATGACACACACACACACACACACACACATATAAACAAAAGAGAGACTGTATATATTATATATTGCAGGACGGTGCACACACACACACACACACATAAACACCAGATATATATTATATATTGCAGGAGAGCAATTCCCATGGCACTGACATGTTGATTCCAAGTGAAGCTCCTGCATTAGTAATGAGTAGGTATTCAAGTGGGAATTCGAACTACCCCTGCTAGAGTATAAGGAGTGTGTGTGTGTGTGTGTGTGTGTGTGTGTGTGTGTGACCACAGGGTCAGAGTAAATACATGTATGGATGCAAATTAGTCTGTGTGTTTGTGTTTATACAGTATAGGTGGATGTAGGGGCAGAAGCGATGAGTAGCACCTGTATACAGTATGTGTGTGTGTGTGTGTGTGTGTAGCCCCTGAATCCCCTTATGCTCAGATGAACGCAGCCTCTGTGGTTTTCGCACACAGACAGACAGGCACCTGACACGCCACACGCCATTCTGACGCGCTCTTTTACAAAACAGCCTCTTTCATTTCTATATGTCCACCTTTCCATTCTCTCCATCCTCTCCTCTTTTTTCCTCTGCCCTCTTCTCCTTTTCTCCTGTCTTCTTCTCCTTCTCCCCTCCGCTTCTCCTTTCCTCTCCTCCTTTCATCTCCTCTCCTCTCCTTCTCCCATCCTTCTCTCCTCACCCCTCCTCCTCTCCTCTCTCTTCCTCCCATCATCTGCGCTTCTCCCTTCTGTTGCTGGGTAACATTAATCTAGTTCCTATCCAAATTAGTCAGGGCTCAAAGCAGTGTGTGTGTGTGTGTGTGTGTGTGTGTGCGTGTCTGTGTGTGTGCGTGGGTGTGTGTGTGCGTGTGTGTGTGTGGGTGTGTGTGTGCGTGTCTGTGTGTGTGTGTGTGTGCGTGTGTGAGGGGGGGGGGGGGGTCTGGATGTCTGTCTGTGTGTGTGTGTGTGTAAGTGGTGGGGGGGGGGTGTTCTGTGTGTGTGTGTGTGTGTGTGTGTGTGGAGAGAGTAAATGAGTAGTTTTATGATA
The DNA here is from genome assembly GCF_046254945.1 of Alosa pseudoharengus. Classification (NCBI taxonomy): domain Eukaryota; kingdom Metazoa; phylum Chordata; class Actinopteri; order Clupeiformes; family Clupeidae; genus Alosa; species Alosa pseudoharengus. The sequence goes on along the minus strand of NW_027468565.1, from coordinate 25,779,547 downwards.
CAGTCACACACAGGCACACATACTCATTCATGCACACACATTATTGTGTGTCATTATTGAAACCATGGCGTACAGTGTTGAAATTGTTTTGGGGAGTTTATCTAATAAGGTTTGGCTTGGTGCACATACGGTGGCGTACGGTGTTGTAATTGTGTGTGTTTGTGTGTGTGTGCATGTGTGTGTATGTGTGTGTTTGTGTGTGTGTGTGTGTGTGTGTGTGTGTGTGTGTGTGTGTTGTAATTGTTTTGGGGAGGTTCTCTAATAAGGTTTGGCTTGGAGCACATAAATCTCAGAGATTTTTTAATTGATCCTGCCGAGCCACAGAGTGTTCTCTCACCACACCAGAGCCCAAGAGACCCTGCCCTTCCTGACTGCCTGTGTGTGTGTGTGTGTGTGTGTGTGAGAGAGAGAGAGAGAGAGAGAGAGTGTGTGTATCTGTGTGCGTGTGTATGGGTGTCTCACCCCAGAACAGCATAATGGAGTAGCATTAAAGGAGAATTCCGGTGTGATATTGACCTAAAGTGTATTGAAACATGATACCGAGTGTGAACGTATGTCTCATAGCCCATCTCGGCTTGTCCCCTGCACTCCAAAATCTGGCGCTAGTTAGCCGATGCTACCAACAGCTTTTTCAATGGTGGTGCTTCGGCATCGGGCTAGCCATGCAAATAAATCACTGTTTTACACCATTTACGAGGCTCAATGTATCTCCACACTTCATTGGTAGACTTCCGAGGGCCCTGACATTTAAAACGAGACATTGAGAACTTTGAAAGAGCACTGGTAGTTTACTTACAAGACGATTTATACAGACAGTATCTTCACGAAGTTTAGCGTTTGCAGCCATCTTGAATTTAGTCACGATAAGTCGAGTGACGAGTAAGAATGAACAGGTAAGATTCCAAAAATAATTCTGTGGAAATGCCTGGATTCAGTTGCTTCCAGTAGCAGCAACTGGAATCCATGCATTTTTACGGAATTATTTTTGGAATCTGATCCCTTATCAGACCTGTTTGTTCGTACTCGTCGCTCGACTTATCGGGACTTAATTCAAGATGGCGTCGAAGGTCGAAGGGTAAAATTCCTTAAGGTACTGTCTGTATAAATCGTCTTGTAAATAAACGACCAGTGCTTTTTCAAAGTTCTCCATGTCTCGTTTTAAATGTCAAGGCCCTCGGAAGTCTACCAATGAAGTATGGAGCTACTTTGAGCCTCGTAAATGGTGTAAAACAGTGATTTATTTGCATGGCTAGGCCGATGCCCGAGGCACCACAACGAAACACTATGTTGGTAGCATTGGCTAACTAGCGCCAGATTTCTGAGTGCAGCGGACAAGCCGAGGTGAGCTATTAGACATACGTTCACACTCGGTATCATGTTTCAACACACTTTAGGTCCAAATCACACTGGAATTATCCTTTAATATGGAGGATTTTGTGCAGATAGAATATCAACACTTAACAACTTCAGAAAATACCTCTTTTACACACAGTATACTCTAGTCAGAAATGATGATGTAGGAAATTGTGTGTGTGTGTGTGTGCTTGTGTGTGTGTGTGTGTGTGGTGATATAATAGGATATAGGATAGTGTAGTATACACTGTCCTATACACAACATAGGCCAGCTGCCTCTGCATCAGTTCTCTACTCTTTGGTGTGTGTGTGTGTGTGTGTGTGTGTGTGTGTGTGTGTGTTTCTAAATATCGGTATGTGTGTGTGTGTGTGTGTTTGCATGCATGTCTATGCATGTGTGTGTGTGTATGCATGCATTTGTGTGTGTTTGTGTGCGCGTGCAATGCATGGGTGTGTGTGTGTGTGTGCATGCATGCATGTGTGTGTGTGTGTGCGTGTGTGCATGTGTGTGTGTGTTCTCTGCTGTAAAGATGGAGGGCCTCAGTCTAAATTCAGGGCTGTGTGCCTCTGCTCTGTTTCATTGTGTGAGCTGATTGATGTTTGCCTTGCCTGGCTGCAGCTTCTCTCTCTCCTTTTTCATCTCTCCCTCTCTCTCTCTCTCTCCTTCCCTCCCTCCCTCTACCCTCTTTCTCTATCCCTCTTTTTCCATCTTTTTCTTTCCTTCCCTCCTGTGACTGTCCCGGTAAATTGAGCCATAATTCACTGATTTATGCATGGATCTCAAACACAAAGCATTCTGGGTAATGGGTGCCACAGGAGCTTTTTGACAAAGAAGGGAAGATGAGGAGAGGGAGGAGAGGAGGAGAGGGAGGAGAGGAGAGAGGAGAGGAGGAGAAAGGAGATGAGAGGAAAGAGAGAAGAGAGAACAGGAGAGAAGGGGCAAAAGATGAGAGAGGGATCAGTGGGAAATGGAGGATGAGAGGGCAGCAGATAGGAGGAGAAGAGACAACCTCAGAAGAGAGCGGAAGAGAGAGTGCAGAAGAGAACAGGGAGGAGGAGAGGACAGGAGAGACATGGAGACATGGAGAAGTGGAGAAGAGGAAATAATGGGGCAGTCGAACTGGAGAAGAGAGTGTGGGTGGGGCAGTTGAATTATAGAGTAGAGGATAGTGTGGGGCAGTAGAGGTGTACAGATGGGACAGTAGAGAGTGGAGATGGGGCAGTAAAGGTGTTGAGATGGGTGGCAGTAGTGTGGAGATGGGGCAGTAGAGGTTTGGATGAGGGCAGTAGAGTGTAGAGATGGGGCAGTAAAGGTGTTGAGATGGGTGGCAGTAGTGTGGAGATGGGGCAGTAGAGGTTTGGATGAGGGCAGTAGAGTGTAGAGATGGAGCAGTAGAGGTATGGATGAGGGCAGTAGAGTGTAGAGATGGGGCAGTAGAGGTATGGATGAGGGCAGAGAGAGTCCGTGGGGGAGTAGAGTGTGGAGTTGCGACAGTAGAGGTGGATGAGGGCTGAGAGAGTCCGTGGGGCAGTAGAGTGTAGAGATGGGGCAGTGTATGGATGAGGGCAGTAGAGTGTAGAGATGGGGCAGTAGAGGTGGATGAGGGCTGAGAGAGTCCGTGGGGCAGTAGAGTGTAGAGATGGGGCAGTAGATGTATGGATGAGGGCAGTAGAGTGTAGAGATGGGGCAGTAGATGTATGGATGAGGGCAGTAGAGTGTAGAGATGGGGCAGTAGATGTATGGATGAGGGCAGTAGAGTGCAGAGATGGGGCAGTAGAGGTGGATGAGGGCAGAGAGAGTCCGTGGGGCAGTAGTTAAGAGGCGGGGAGATGTAGCTTCCATTCCTCTTCTTTCTCCCGGTGGTGTGCATATGTGCAGAGTCAGCAGAGAGGAGTGTGTAATGTTCACCTTTAAAAGTCATGTGTGTGTGTGTGTGTGTGTGTGTGTGTGCGTGCGTGATTATTACTCCCCACTGTGAGGCCAGTGCTTAAGGCTCCGTCTGCTGCAGATAGTACCTCCGCTAGTGCTGCTACTGACACTGCATCAGACACACCACAGTGCAGAAACAAATGTCATTCCTTCATGCCAATAAAGTATAATTGGATTTGATTAGATTTGATGCACATGCAAACATGTATACCTTGTCTACATTATACTTTACTCTCCTATTTGTCCATATTATTTATGCTGGTCTCTAAACCCTATTCTTGCACTGTTGCACTGTTGGACTACTGTTGGACTACTTTTTGCACCTTCACCATGACACTCACTCTCTTGAGCACCTTACCATGCACACAGAACTACAGGACTACTGTTGGACTACTTTTTGCACCTTCACCATGACACTCACTCTCTTGAGCACCTTACCATGCACACAGAACTACAGGCCAGTCATGGCCCTGTCACTGCAAGCGTCTCATGCTTGATCACCCTCAAGCACACTGTGGATTTTTTAATTTAATTTATATAGTATATTTAGTATTTTGTTTTGTTAGTTTTTCTTATCTTCTACTGTCTCTATTGTACAGTGGAGTTTGGTTATATGTTTATACTTATACTTATATTTACCGTTTCTGCTGTAAGTGCATGTTGTGTGTGATGTCTGTATGCTACTGAGACCTTTGAATTTCCCCATGGGGATCAATAAAGTATCTATCTATCTATCTATCTATCTATCTATCTAAAAGCAGTCTGAATACACACTAGGTCCTGAATGATTGTAAAGCCAGACTGTTCTGCTGTTTTGTACGTTGCATGAGGCAAAAGCTCCACAATGTGGTTAGTCAGTGGTAGTGCTCTTACCAACACTGTCTGCCTCTGCTCTCTCTCTCTCATTCACTCTCTCTCACACACACACACACACATGTTCCCTCTCTCTCTCTCTCACACACACACACACTCCATCTCTCTCACACTCATACACACACTCCCTCTCTCTCACACACACACACACACTGTCTCTCTCTCTCTCACACACACACACACTCCCTCTCTCTCTTCTCTTCCTCCCTTTCTTTCACACTCCTGTTCTCTCTTTCTCACACTCTACCTGTCAGCTGTCACTCACAATCCACTTCTCTGTCTCTCTCTCTTTCTCTCAGACACATACACACGGATTCAATTCACATAATTCACGGATTGGGATAAATGCAGAAACCAAATTTCCCTCACGGGATCAAAAGAGTATATATACCACACACACACACACACACACACAGTCCCCTTTTGTGTGTCTCTCTCTGTTACTGTAATCTTGCTCTCTGACTCACACACATCAAGAGTGACTGGCTTCCAAGAGAGCATTGGATCTGTGGTCACTGTAGTAATTTTTATACTGGGGTTTTTTCCGTGATTCCGAAATTGACCAAGAAGAACCGAACGTCTCCATCTGCAGGAAGATGCTCGCGCCTCTCAACCTTAAATTGCTTATTGCTTGTCTTCAGTTTTGGAATGTAATTGGATGCCATATATCCTAAAATCCAGCGCTAAAACAAAGCCTTGGCGTCCCAAGCCCAAATACAAATGCATCACATTTTGAAGGTTACTGGGATTGTGTACAGCCAAAATACACATGTTTAAAGGAACTGTATGTAAGAAATGTATTTCAATTAATCATAAAATGGCCCTGATATGTCACTAGACATTAAGAAATTATGTTATTTTAAATACTTATATCACAGTAACAGTAGTCCGGCCAGGATATTGTCATTTAAAAAGTGAAGTTGCAGCCCTCAACTGATGTTGATGTTGTCATGTTGTGTTTTGGCCTGATGCGCCACCCTCCACCTATCTACTAATCACAAAGTCAGTAGTGTTTCGGCATCCGGGTTGCCAGCTCTGCCAGTCAGAGGGGAGGGGAAGTGGATACACTGCTCTACAGTAATTTGAAAATAATTGTAGTACCAGTTTTGGCCACAATCTTACATACGGTTCCTTTAACAAGCTAAAACGAGTGGGATGTATGACATCTCTGTCAGCAGAAACACAACTCTGAAGTGAGGCAACATCATTGGCAGAAACTTTAACAAACATAGAGTTAACCATACAGTGTTCCAAGGGAGTGTAGCATACTTATTAGCACTGCTGCCTCACATGGGAGTGTAGCATACTTATTATTGCTGCTGCCTCACATGGGAGTGTAGCATACTTATTAGCGCTGCTGCCTAACATGGGAGTGTAGCATACTTATTAGCACTGCTGCCTTACATGGTAGAGTTTGCAGATACGGCATGAGTTGCAGGTTTACAGGAGTCCTGTGTGGGACTGTGCTCAAAATGTATAGTTTTATATCAAGCAAGACATTAAACAGGCAGGATGCAAAAAATAGTATAAAATATAAATGTATGTTACATTTGGTCTCATTTGCTCCCAAGGAAATCATTTCCACACTAATTTTTGAAATATTTTGGATATTTTGGATTTTATGAGTTGTACTGTATCTCCTTAGCCTGGTTAACGTCAAACCTCATCTCATTGAGATGGGGTATACATGTACATTTTCACGTATTAGAAACGTGGTTTACGAATGCCCAGAGCCGTTTATTGGCCGCTACGAATGTCTATCAAATGCGTCTGTACGTAGCTCACAACCACTTCGGTGTGTCATCATCGTCTTGCTGTCCCCCCTCCGTTCTGTCAAAAATATGTACACAGTCTTGTCCCTTAAGTTGTTTTTTGCTCAAAATAAAAAGTTATAGCTGGTCAGCCTAAGACAAGGCCTAAAACACTTTATATACAGATTTTTCCAGACATCGAATGGAGAAATGAATGGTAGCCTGAGCCCTTGCAGGGTGGTGGCTGTTGAGCTGTATATTAATTAATATAACTGTTTTATTGAAAATATGATTCATATGTAAATAAAACTCACCTCTTGGTTAGCATGTGCTCAACCGCTGGCGGCCATTTGACCAGGCTAACTAAATAATAGCCTCATTCCACTTCATGCAGCGCTGCGCAACGCTGCACAGATCTGACTTGATGTGATGCATGCAGGGTTGAACGCAATGCATACTGTTCGACTTCATCCTGCCGAACAGGAACTTACCATGGTCACCATGTCACATGACCTTAAAATCTCTCGGGAGCCTGTGCCTTCATTCAGTTCATGCAGTTGCTCTCCACATACTTTATGAGCTAGGACCCGCCCTCATGAGGTCATTTCAAACAGCTGATTGGGTGGAATCTCCCTTGACGAATATGACACATTTCTCATGCTGCTTCCTTATGTTGGAATGTGCGAAAATTAACCTTCTTATATGTGATTTCTGCAACAATGGTACTTTTTGATATTCTTTTTTATATTTTATGCTGTTGGTTAAATAGATTACACACATATACAGAAAACACTTTATATTGAATTTATGTGCTACAATGCAGGCCTGTTAAATGTATGACAACAATGGTTTATTAAAACTACACCATAGCAATTTATTTCATCAATCATGTTCATTTTAATGAATAAGAAGGGAATTTGAACTGTATTTATTGCAACAAAATTCTGCGATATCTCCCACGAGTCACGTCAGGTAGACTGCAGCTTGTGTGTTCGGGGCAGGCTGCCGTCTTTTCTAGCTCCTCCCGGCGTACACCGGCAGTTCACGTTGAGTATGAAGTCAGCCACAGTTCATCTCGAATGACCCTTAACAACCTGAACCAAGTCATGTGACCTAGATACTGATAACAGACAAGACTCTTAATCAATCATAATTTTACTTGGTAAAAACGTTTAGAAATGCAACCCTACAGGTTGTGAAAAAGTATGTATCTCCTAGTGCACGTTGGCTTTTTAATGGTTAAGATTATATTGTGTGATTTTTGTCTAAACCGCCTTATGACTGGTGGGTTCTCCTATAGTGTCCAAAGCTTGAACAAATAAGAAAAGGGTATTTTTTATACCATTCTCAGATAAAATACTAAATATTAGCTCCCTTAAAGACTTATAAATTGGCCAGCCTACTAGGAGAAGGACAACCTCTGTTGGCTGCAAAATACATTACCATGGCACAAGGGTCAGTGAGACCGACACCAAGCCACAATGCCCCTGCCAGGGAAAAAAAAAAAAGATGCTTTGGCAATACAAATTGAGTTTTTCTGCAATGCCAGTAAAGCTCTTTTTAATTGAGAGAGAGAGAGAGAGAGAGAGAGAGAGAGAGAGAGAGAGTAAAGGACACGATGGACAGAAATAAAATGTTTTTGTTCACAAGAAGCTCCCCTGTGCATGATGATATGTCTGATGTGGAGGCGTGTGTGTGTGTGTTTGTGTGTTGTGTGTGTGTGTGTGTGTGTGTGTGTGTGTTCCCATCTGCTGTAGTGGTGCTGTAGAGGTGCCGTTTAGTGTAAGGATAAATCATTCTTCGTGGATTGGAAGCAGAAGGCTGAGGAAGTGGAGTGTGTTAACATCACTCTAGCATCAATAAAGACAACATCTCACACACAAACACTCACG
>NW_027468565.1:25756748-25766748 GCF_046254945.1 Alosa pseudoharengus | reverse complement strand
CTGTCAGAAACCAGCCTATAATGCATAGGGTAACTTGAGGTGAGTCAGACAGAAGAGGGACCTGGCTTAGTAGCCTATATTGAATCCCATCCCTTTCAAACAACCTTAAAATTGTGTGATTAGCCGCCAGAATAATAAAATCAAAATACAAAATATGATTGGGCTAGGTCCAAACCTATGAGTAAGCATTCAGTGTAATATAGAGGTTATCAAAGATACTCTAGTTTGTATTTTCTTTTAAAATATACATTTTGGAGACAAATGGAGTCATACCAAAGGTCTATATCCAGGGATGGATTATTGAATGGGCCTACTGGGCCCAAGAGCTCAGGGCGCCCTGAAGCCTAAGACTGTGTGAAGTTGCTTCTCCGCTAATCTCTTCTATTTCCACAAAACTCACAAGTCGTCATAATATAAAGGGTCATTTTTTTTTTTCCAAGTCTTCCGGGGAAGTATGCCCCCAGGCCCCCCTATCTTAACAGGGGAGGTTTTTTTTGCATCTATGCCCAGGGGTTCATAATCCATCCGTGCCTATTTTCGTCAAAAGTTTGGTATATCCTAATTGACTGACTTAACTAATGACTTGTTTGTGATTTTAATAATATTTTTGCATGGCAGGAAATGTATTGAAATTCTGTTATTGAAATTCACACCGCACCACAGATTTGGTCCCCCCCAATGTTGACATCATGGCTACGGCCTTGCCCCCCTTTCCTACATACACAGCACAAGAGAGTGTGCAGCCCTTGCCACTTAATCTACTAAACCCCTCTTCTACTCCACTTTTTACCCCCTCCCCATAAATGCACAAATAGGCTGACACCAGACATAATTTCACTGCATTTCTTACTTCCAGTAACTATATGCATGTGACAATAAACTTCCTTGTATCCTTGTATCGTTGTGTGTCAAAATAAAAGTCACAGCCATATCTCATGCTTTGCGCATTTATATCTCCAGAACGGTTTGACGCATATGCTTCAAATTTGGTACAAGTGTTTGTATGGACTCAAAGATGAAGTGAGTTGATGTTGGAGGTCAAAGGTCAAGTCAATGAACACTCTGAGTGTGATTTCTCAAGAATGCCTTGACATACATGCCTGAAATTTGGTATGAGTATTTGTATGGATTCAAAGATGAAGTAAATTGATGTTGGAGGTCAAAGGTCAAATGTCAAGGTCAAAAACACCTTGAGTATTATATCTCAAGAACGCCTTGACACACAAGGTCTTTTGGTACGAGGGTTTGTATGAACTCAAAGATTTTTTTCCAAGAATTTCCCCACCAACATTTCCCCACCAACAAATCCACTATTGTAATTCCTCTGGCATTACATTCTAGTTTGAAACTTAAACAGTGGGGAAACTGAACAGTCTAACCAGTAGACTATGATAAACTAGCAAATTAAGCTAGGCTACTTTGTTTACAATATTTCCAGGCTTCAACTAGTGCTGCTCATTCAGACTTATGTGCACATTTATTTATTTGAGTGTTTTTCATGATTGTGTTGCTATTTCTTTTCCCTGTTTGCTTTGATTGATAACTGAGGTGATTCAAATCAGAGGAAGGTTAAGTTTAAAATAAAAGTGTTTAAATTTAACTTTTTTCCCCTTCTGGTCCTTATCTGAAATAGATTTTTTTTTTTTAAATCAATAATTATCGATATCGACTGATATGAAATACTTATATAGTGATACAGTTTTCAGCCATATCGCCCAGCCCTAAACGACAGTAGGCCTACGTTAGCTAGTAGCAATGGATAAAGTTTCTAACACACAAACTTTATCCCCGTCAAATGTAACTGTGGAGATATCATCTGATATCTTACGATCTAGCTCCTCTGCTGCCAGACCGAGAGATTCTTCCTTGTTGTATTTATCTTCGGCTAAGGTCAGCTCTAGATTAGGGATGTTCTCCAGTGTAATGCAGTCACCTTCATCATCCGATTCAGCTCATCTGCAATCCGCTGTGCTTTGTCCATCTCCATTCCAATTGTAAACAAACAGCATGCTGGTTCAGTAAGTAGCCATGAGGTTACTTCTAGCATACAGCCGATTGGCCGACAGAACAAAAGAGCACTAATAGTCACGCCCAATTCAAACGCTGGTTTACTTCCTGAAACTTAACCATTTTCAAAGACAAAATATACACTTTTAAAGCAACCAATGCTGTTATCTGAAACGTGGAATTGCGTCTTTAGGACTTCACCTTGCACATTCTGCAAAAAAACGAAAATAACTCATTTTGAAAAAAAAAACTTCAGTCGTTTTTCGCGACTTGCGTCTCTGCGACTTGAGCCTGTTTTTCCATGCCTGGTCACATATGTGAAGTTATTTGAAGAGTAGAAAACAACTGTTGCCATGTCACATGGATGCAGCACGTGACCAATTTACTCATTCACACTCACACACACACACACACTCGTACACACTCATACACACTCGCTCTCTTCTGCTTTCTCTCTCTCTCACACACACACAGAAACAGAAACATACACACACACTCATACATCAACTAATCTGTTAGCTCAGGGCCATTCCTGTTCCTGTTGCAATATGTGTGTGTGTCTGTGTGTGTGTGTGTGTGTGTGTGTGTCTTTCTATCAGGGTTAAACCTGTGTGATATTCAGTAGCTTCCCAGCATGCTCCACTGCACTGACACAACACACACACACAAACAAACAGACACACACACACACACTCACAGTGTTTCCCACCAGGGGGTCCTGTTGAAGAAGAGATTGATTAATTGATTCATAGAACATCTACTCATTCTCAGATGCTAATCATCTGCTAAAGCACACACACAGACACACACAACACCCGCCCCTCCACACGCATGCACACACACACAGCCGCAATAATGCTGTATAGATTTATCTCTGTTGTACTTGTGGTTAGTTTAAACAGTAAGATAGAGTGTGTGTGTGTGTGTGTGTGTGCATGCACGTGGGTGCACGTGCAAAAAGGCCCATCCCATTGCAATGAAGTTTGTTTCACCAGTTCACACACACTGAGCATGGCGATAGTAGTTAGTAGTTAGATAGTAGTTGTGTGTGGTTTTATTTGGTGTGAGGACTTACATGCCCAAACACATCCACACACACACACACACACACACACACACGTGCGATGGCAGGGAGGAGGAGACGTGTTGTTTGGATTATTCTCAAACTCATGATTTCATGGCAATGTACACATTGGTATGAGAAGAAACCCGCAGGCAAACCTCAAGCACCTCGACCAGCAGCAGCTACGGTGAGTGCTTGTGTGTGTGTGTGTGTGTGTGGTCTGGGTTTAGGTGTGAAACTCTCTGTCACTCACACACACACACACACACACACACACACACATACACACACACATACACAAGCACACACTGCAAATTAATCCTATACAGTATGTTACAATCCTTTTCCATGTGGTCTTCATGTGTTGTAGCTTTTTGTCATCAGGGCGTAAGTTCTCCTGTGTGGCTGCACTTTGACTACACTACGCTCGGCTACACCTATAACTAGGCTAGGCTAACTACACCTCTGACTATGCTAGGCTAATCAAACTCAAGGTTAGGCTAGGCTACACCTCTGACTACTTTAGGCTAGATTAGGCTACACCTCTGACTACACTGGGCTAGGCTACAACTCTGACTATACCCAGAGCCCGTCTACGGAGAGCCTTGTCACTCCGTATTAAGTCCCATTGTACCGAATTTTGGTTGCAGTTCCACCATATTTCCACTGGGAGCGATCGCCATGAGTGCAGAATGAATGGGAGTCAATGGAGCTAGACGGCTAAATTTGTCTCTTTCACCTGATTGTCGTTGACAAATCTCAGATTTGATTGTAGTTTGTATAACTTCAACATGGGTTATAGGTCAAAAGTTGAATGAACGAGTACTTATGTCCTTTTGATTTGTTACAGTTTGGGTCGTTGTTGCCCATAACACGCTAGCATTGTGCTAATGAGTGACGTCATTGACACGTTTGAAAGGCTTTTTAGAACAATTAAGTGACTTTAAAAAATATAATACTCAACCAAGTGTATTTTCTTTGCCTCCCCTTTCGAATACAATATTCAAATTACTTGAAAAAAAATTATATCCCGAGAAAAGTGGATTTTGAGGGGTACAGCTCCATAGACCTCCATGCATTCTGCACTCGTGGACGAGCGCCCTCATGTGGAACCACAGAAGGAACTGCAACCAGTTCAGAAACCGGAAGTTTTCCGAGAGTGGCAGTTCTCCCCTTATTAGACATTCTCTGCTATACCTCGGACTACTCTAAGCTAGGCTAGTCTTCACCTCTTACTACGCATGGCTAGGCTAAGCTACACCTCTGACTACGCTAGGCTAGGTGAGGCTACACCTCTGACTACACTAGGCTAAGCTACCCTACACCCCTGACTACGCTAGGCTAAGCTACACCTCTGACTATGCTAGGCTAGGTTACACCCAGAGTGTGGCGCGGGGAAAGGTTCAGGGGAAGCCAAATGAGCATAAGATAGATAGAGATAAATTTGTCCGTTGTAAATAATAACGTGAATCGCAATGTAAAAACTCAAACTCGTATTTGCTCTCTCTCTCTCTCTCTCTCTCTCTCTCTCTCTCTGCATAATCACTCAACACAAACCATTTGTTTTTACTTATTGCTTTTATTTAAATTTAAATAAATAAAAGCAATAAGTAAAAACAAATGGTTTGTGTTGAGCGATTGTTTTATTATTTGTCTTTATTTATTGTTTATTATTATCTCTAAATTGTAGGCTACTATAATTTTATATTCAATCACTTTGCCCGTGAAGTTTCATTCTTATGTACACTCAATTCTCAATGGGACTTACCTGATTAAATAAAGCATTATGTAGCCTACATTGGCATAGTGACAACAGTGAATAAAAGAATAGGCTCTTTATTCAGTACTGTTATCAGGACAAATGAAAAGATCAACACAAGATAATTTTCTTCATTGAAAGTCCTAAAATCTCTTCCCCTCGGTAGCCTATGCAGCTCGATTTGATGTTGCTCTTCAGTCAGATTCGATTTCAAGCTGCTGTTACTGTAAAGTTGCCAAAGTGGAGGTGGTTACTAAAAACTCCAAATCTCCCCCTTGCACTGCTGTCCCTGTCTTAGAGTTGTGCATATGTGTTTTCTTCTCTTTCAGTTTCGCTACAAGAGGCGTGTGTATACCCAGACGCACCTGGACGACAAGCAGCTGGCTAAACTACACACCAAGGTAGGCTACACACACACACACATACACACACCTTGTGTTTCGCCGATGATGCGCTGCCATCACTGCCAACTATACAGTAGGCTATATGCTGCGTACTGGCTCTCTGAGAATGCTTTGCAAGTCGTGGGTTCGATTCCCGGCCGCCATTGTTGTACCCTTGAGCAAGGCACTCAACACAAGTTGTTCAAGGGAGACTGAACCCTGCAATTGATATCTGTATGTCAAATAAATTAAATAAGACAATATATTGTATACAGAATGTATAGCTAGATTGTTGTAACGCAGCACAATGACGTATGGGAATGGAATGTGATGTCTGAATAGCTGTGCAATGCAGTAGCTGTACTGTAGATGAGGCAAGGGTGTCTACCTTGCACAGACCCTGTGCCAGTGACCTGATCTGCATGTGTTTTCAGGGTAGTATGTTTTTGCATGCTGTGATGGTTAGGTTGAGCAGTGAGTGTGTGCGTGTGTGTGTGTGTTTGTGTGTGTGTGTGTGTGTGTGGAGTTGTCGGCTCTGATGTGTTCAGTGCTGTAGAGGAGCTGGTGGCACAGAAGGGCTGTTGGCATATTTCAGTTGAGACTCAAAAAGCTGCTTGGAGCATTTTTTTTTTTTTACCTTGAGGTGACGCCAACATCATCTCACCCAAAATATCAACCGGCATTCTCCTACCAGTGAATAATTAGCAGGGGAGGTGTGCTTCACACATGGTTACACAACATGTATGTGTGTGTGTGTATGTGTGTGTGTTTATTAGAGAGGGAGAGAGAGAGAGATATAGAGTGTGTGTATGTGTGTGTGTGCTGGCTTTGGCTCATTGTGAGGTCAGTCTCTGTTTGTGTTTGGGGATGTCTGTGTTGAACAGAAAACTAACAGGGACATGTTTGCTTGAATTCGTGTGTGTGTGTGTGTGTATGTGTGTGTGCGTGTTTGTGAGAGAGAAAGAGAGAGTGTGAGGGCCTGAAAATGTTTGGACAGTTCTGAAATTAGGGCAAACATCTCCGAAAAGCAACACTCGGCCCTCATTGTTATGTCTCAGGGAATGTGAATGTGTGTGTGTGTGTGTGTGTGTGTGTTAAAGAGTGAGAGAAAAGAGCATTAAGACAGGATTAGTGCTCTATGAGTGTGTTTACATGCACTTCAGTATCCCGGTTATTATCGGGATTTTAAAGTATCCCGGTTTTGTGTTTGCGCATGTAAACATCATATCCCGATTTCAGAAACCCGGATAAGCCATTATCCCGGTTTTGACTATCCCGGTTATGCTAGGTGGAGTACTCCGGAAGAAACCGGGATACTGTTCCATGTATACACCTTATCCCGGTTTCTGACTGCAGCTGGCTATATGCGCAGGCGCAGTTTCGGACGTAACAAGTGAACAGCTGCAGTAGTAACATTGCCGACGTAAATACAATTTAAAACCATGGCTGCGGCAAAATCCACAGAAACGAAAACTTTTTCTTTGGTGTTTTCATTGTTTGCAAAAAGAAACGATCGAGCAGTGCAGTCGTCATGTCCATTATATCTCCATGAAGCTGTCATGTCCATATTTATGACTATATAATAGCAATGATTGCTTCAGTAGCCATAGGCTACAGCTATCAACAGTAAGCTAGTCTCTCCTATTCCCGTGGTACATACGTCGTCAGGAGATTTGAATTCAGGACAGTGGAAGAGTGATTGGTTGTATAGATTCTAAATCCTCTTTGTCAAAATGATACTGCACACGGTAATATAGAGAGCCGAAGTAGCGCCTTTCTACTTCTTTCAAAAAATTATGAACGGGAGTTAATGGAGAGATAACAATTACTTTTTGGTCTAATAAGGGGAGAACCGCCACTCTCGGGAAACTTCCGGTTTCTGAACTGGTTGCAGTTCCTTTTCTGGTTCCACATGAGGGCGCTCACGAATAAGTGCAGAATGAATAGAGGCCTATGGAGCTGCACCCCTCAAATCCACTTTTCTCGGGATATAATTTTTTGCCCAGAAATTCGAATGTTGCAGTCAAAAGAGGGGGCAGAGAAAATACAAACCGCTGAGTATTATATTTTTTGAGTCACTTATTTGTTCTAAAAAGCCTTTCAAATGTGTCAATGACGTCATTCATTAGCAGAAAGCTAGTGTGTTGTGGGCAACAACGACCCAACCTGTAAGAAATCGAAAGGACGTGACTACTCGTTCATTAAACTTTTGACCTATAATCCATATTGAGCTTGCAGAAACCAGGTGAAAGACGACAAATTTAGCCGTCTAGCTCCATAGACCCCCATTGTTTTTGCACTTATTCGTGATCGCCCCTAGCGGAACTGCAACATATTGCAGGTACAATGGAGTTAATAGGGAGTGATCCGGCTCTCCGTAAACGGGCAGAGCGATTTTTATTTTCCCTGTAGCAGGTTCAGCTGTTACATAGCAGGCTAATGTAATAGGCTAATCTTAATGTCCGAAATAGTAACTATGGACATGACGACTACACTGCTCGATCGTTCACGAGAATAGGAGAGACTAGCTTTTACTGTTGATAGCTGTGTAGTGTTCAAATTTTGTTAACATCTACACACCTATGGCTACTGAAAAATGTAAGGTTCATTGATCAAATGTTATTTTGAAGTATTAAAAAACGTTGTTGTTTTAGAATTGTCAAACTAAAGGGGCTTTTACGATAGCCAATCTGCTAACATGCAAAGTAACTTTATACGCTAACGCTTGAGACTGTGCCAGTAGACCTTTATTGTTGGTAACCGGGATACAAGTACTGACCATGTAAACAGGAATATGAATATCCAGGTTTCTCTGTGATCATGTAAACATCCCGATCCAAACCGGGATAATAACCGGGAACCGGGATGTAAACACGCTCTATGTGGAACTATACTATATTGCATAGAGCATTTAGACAGGATTAGTGCTCTATGTGGAACTATACTATATTGCATAGAGCATTTAGACAGGATTAGTGCTTTATGTGGAACTATACCTTTTACCTTGTGTGTATGATCTTTATTATTATTCTTTACTTTTTAAACTATTCTTTGACTATTGCCCTTCTATGCTTTTTTCAGTTATTCCTGCTTGCTTTTGTTTATGTAAAGCACATTGAATTACCTCTGTGTATGAAATGCGCTATATAAATAAAGTTGATTTGACTTGACTTGACTAGTTGACTACTATATTGCATAGAGCATTTAGACAGAATTAGTGCTATGTGTGTGTGTGTGTGTGTGTGTGTGTGTGTGTGTGTGTGTGTGTGTGTGTGTTACTCAGGGTCCTTGCAGCAAATAAGCAGCCACTGAATAATAACAAATGTTCACATATTATTGACATACTGTCCTTTATTAGCTGTTATTGACTTTCCCTACTGGCCACAGGGAAGTTATCAGAGATACCCCCCCCCCACACACACACACACACTTCTCACACACACACACTTCTCACACACACACACTTCTCACACACACACACACACAAACACGCATGCATGCATGCATGCACTCAAACACATACACACCCTACAGGGAAGTCATTTGAAACACACACACACACACACACACACACACACACACACACACACACACACACACACAGGCAGGGCATGATGTGCAGTGGAGTGTACTAGGGTCAGGCATTAGCCTACTTTACAGTCATTCACTTTATTTACCGCTGGGGCCTGGAACTGATACGAGACATGACGATGCCACAACCTCTCCCTCCCTCTCTCCTTCTCTCTCTCTCCTCTCTCTCTTTCTCTCTCTCTCCCTCTATCTTTGTCACAACCTCTCCCTCTCTCTCTCCTTCTCTCTCTCTCCCTCTCTCCTCTCTCTCCCTCTCTTTCTCTCTCTCCCCCTCTCTGTCACAACCTCTCTCCTCTCTCTCTCCCTCTCTCTTTCTCTCTCTCCCTCTCTCTTTGTCACAACCTCTCCCTCTCTCTCTCCTTCTTTTTTTCTCCCTCTCCCCTCTCTCTTTCCCTCTCTCTTTTTCTCTCTCTCCCTCTCTCTTTCTTTCTATCTTTGTCACTCTCTTTCACTCTCGCTTTCACTCGTCTGCCTCACCCCGCACACTCAAACACACACACACACACACACACACACACACACACACACACACACTCACACACACAGAGAAGAAAGACAGTGAGTGAAAGTATGTGTACTTTGTTAACGCTGTTTGTGGTCTTGGTCTATATATTTACATGTTACATTTTGGAGAGATAGGGAGAGGTCGGAAAGAGTGACACAGAAACACAGAGAGAAAGGGAGAGAGAGAAAGGGGGAGAGAGAGAGAAAAAGGAGAGAGAGAGAGAATGTATGAATTCATGTGGTCATATGATGGACGTGCTTTAGAAAGGAGCTCTTTCATCAGTCAGAGCCTCCAGCTGAAAGGAAGTGTGTGTGTGTGTGTGTGTGTGTGTGTGTGTGGAGGGAGGGGGATGGCAGGACAGACCAAGCTGGGCAGAGGTTTATTACATTACAGGGGATTTCTAATACTGATCAGGTGCTGATACTTTTGATCAAATGCTGGATCACACACACACACACAACCACACACTCACACACACACACATACACACACTCACACACACACACACACACCCGCTCCCGCACACACACACACACACACACACACACACACACACACACACAGATCTATGCCAGATGAGGCAGCATCTATTCCCATGCCAGCTGTTCTCAGTGTCCCAGCAGCATAGAATATGCCAAGCGGTCACACACACACACACACACACACACATCACCGCAGTACAGGACATGCCA
>NW_027468565.1:25734248-25736748 GCF_046254945.1 Alosa pseudoharengus | reverse complement strand
TGTTTATTTGTGCGTGTGCATGTATGTGTGTGTGTGTGTGTGTAGAGTGTGTGTGTGTGTGAGAGTGTGTATGTGTGTGTATGTGCATATGTGTTTGTGTGTGTGTGTGTGTGTGTGTGTGTGTGTGTGTACATGTGTGTGTGAGGGAGAGTGTGTGTGTGCACTTCATTAAGGTGTGTCTACATGCACTGACACATACATGTTCTTGTTCAGTTGCTCAAAGTAGCATGTGTGCATTTCATGGCCCAGTAGTCTCCATGTGTTCAGTAAACAACAGCATGAGTGTGTGTGTGTTTGTGTGTGTGTGTGTGTGTCTGTGTGTGTCTGTGTGTGTGTGTGTGTGTGTGTGTGTGTGTGTGTGTGTGTGTGTGTACCAGTGCATATGCAGTTGTGTTGGTGGATGATGGTCCTTGTTTTAGCAGCAGGAAAACTGCTGGATTAATTTCATAATGCCAAATGCTCCCCAGGCAACAATTATAATATTTAATGCTATGTGTGTGCGTGTGTGTGTATGTGTGTGTGTGTGTGTGTGTGTTTGTTGATCAAGTGCATGTCCCATATCTGTCATATCTATTTGTTTAATTCCTGTGTTCCTCTTAACTGGTTGCCATGGTGAGGGGCCCTGGGGTTGACCCGCTGTGATGCCATCTATCGATCCCCAGCTCACAATTACTGTACAGCTCTCTCCCTCTATCTCCCTCTATCCCTCTCTCTCTCCCTCTTTCTCTATCCCTCTCTCCCTCCTCCCTCTCTCTCCCTCCTTCTCCCTCTCTCTCTATCCCTCTCTCTCTCTCTCTTTCTGACTCTCTCTCCCTCTATCCCTCTCTCCCTCCCTCTCTCTCTCCCTCTTTCTCCCTCTATCTCTCTCTCTCTGTCTATCTCTCCCTCTCTCTCTCTTTCTCTCTCAACTATCCCTCACTTTCTCCCTCTCTCCTCTTCCTCTCTCTCTCCCTCTCTCTCCTTTTCTCCCTATCCTTTGCTCTCTTCCTCTCTTCTTCTCTCTCTCTCCCTATCTCACTCTCCCTCTCTCCCCCTCTCTCTTCCTCTCTCTATCCCTCCATCTCTCTCTGTCCCTCTCTCTTCTCTTCCCCTGTCTGTATTACAGAACAGCTCTTCCCTCTCCCCCTCTCTGTCCCCATCTCTCTCACTCTTCTTCTCTCTATACCCCTATTTCTCTCCCTCTCTCCATCCCTCTCTCTCTCCCTCTCTCAATCTCACTCTCTCCAGCTTATGGTATATATAACCCAGCCATTTGATACTGTGGTATAAATTATCATTATGGTTTGTAGACATCACAATGAGAGAACGAGTTTGAAACTGTAACACATGTATTTATATAACCTTAACCTTAATAATCAAGTAATACTCTGAAGTTATTCCTAACTAACATCCTTTTATAATTTTTTTTAATAAATAAGTTTAACTAATACTATTAACCCTTAGAACCCGATTGACGTAAAGAGCGTCAAAAAACACACCCTTTCTTCTCTGTTACATTGCTCCGCGACTGTTCATCGCAACGAGATAAAACCTTTATTGCATGACAGAAGAAGTGGGGCTTTCCAAAGAGACTACGCACGTGTCTGTACGATCAAGTATGAAAATTTAAGAAAATCATGAAATTAAATCAAATTGCATCATATTTACAGTCTATACTGCTCTGCATTCACCTGCGCACCCATTACTCGTTTGAATTACTCGCGAACCCGTGATCACATAGATATGGAAAGCATATCAGATGAAAGAGAAACAGGGCTATCCATTGGTACCATGGATATCGATCTTTCTGGCTTATAAAAACAGACGAAGTGACTGCAAAATATTAACGTCATGTACACAAACCAACGCTGCACACCCATTACTCTCGGAGTAATTACTCGCGGACCCGTGATCGGATATATATGCCACGTATGTTAGATGAAAGAGGAGACACAGAGCTATCATTTGATACCAAATACATCCTTCTGGGTTATAAAACAGACGAAGTGACAGCAAAATAATAACTTCATATAGCTGGACTTACCCCACGTTTTTGTCTGTTTTTGTGGCAAAGCATGTTTATAATCCAACGATATCGTGTGTTTCTCTATGGCAAAACATGTTCATAATCCGGTTTTGAGATCCTAGCAAATTCCTGCATGGCATCCAATTCAAGGCTCACATTGCATCCCAATTTGTTCAACAAAGAAACACCTTTTTTGCCTTTACTTTGTTCATGGCAATGCAGTAAAAAGCTGAGAATCATCATGTGTGCATACACCATAGTCACACATGCTAACAGGCAAACTTGGGTCAAGTCAGGTCAGATCAGTTCGTGTCACAGATATGGAGTGCAGAATGGTCATTTTTTATCACTAAATAAAAAATGGCATTTATTTCCGTAAATCACACACCACATATTTCTGTAAATTGCTCAGCCCCAGAGTATCCCTCCAACATGGCAATTATATTGCCCGTTTCAGGACAGTCTGCCCTACACACACATGAAATGCATGTAGAG